>NW_014580641.1:15223-15544 GCF_000485595.1 Priapulus caudatus
TAGAGACGTCTGGGTTCTGAGTTCACACCTCGTTCGTGTTTGGCGGCTGTGTGGAAGTTTACATTCTCCCTATACATCTGATCTAATGCCATCAGAGATAGATAAGAAAGGAGAGAGAGAGAGACAGCAAGCGAGAGAGAAAGATGGAGGGAGACAGATGCAGAGAGAGAGAGACAAAGAGAGAGGGAGGGAGGGACAGAGATTGAGGGAGAGATAGAGAGAGAGCGACAACGAGAGAGAGAGAGAGAGAGAGAGAGAGAGAGAGAGAGAGAGAGAGAGAGAGAGAGAGAGAGAGAGAGAGAGAGAGAGAGAGAGAGAGAG
>NW_014580642.1:0-3474 GCF_000485595.1 Priapulus caudatus
GAGAGAGAGAGAGAGATACAATATCGTAGGCACGAACAACCACGACAATTTAAATGTAATACTTATTCTGGGAGGGCAATTTCGCCATTGATGTTATTACCATTATATACCACGTACTTAGGTAGGTACTTCATGATTAAATTAATAAAATAAAAAAACATTTATTTATGTAAAAATAAATACACGCATAATAATTATATATGTGTGTCTTTAAGTTAGTAGTGTATTGCACATTGATGGGTTGTATAATTCTTGGTACTCTTTTATACTTGTTGGTGGTTAGATTTATTATAAACGTTGAACGAGGAAATATTCGTGCACGCACGTCGCAGGCGAACCACGCTCGCCTACCGACCAATCGTACGGGGACGCCTGAGAGAGATCGATATCACGTGTTATAAAATAAATATATATGTCTCTTTCTCTCCCCCTCATCTCGCTCTCTCTCTCTCTCTCTCTCTCTCATCTCTCTCTCTCTCTCTGTTCTCTGCTCTCTCGATTTCTTTCCTCTCTCTCTTCTCTCTCATCTCTTCATCTCTCTCTCTCTCTTCCCTTTCCCCCGCTCTCTTTCTCTCTCTCTCTCTTCTCTCTCTCTCTCTCTCTCCCTTTTTCTCTCTTCTCATCGCTCTCCTCTCTCTCTTAGTCTCCTCCCCTCGCTCATCTACAGATAATATACATAGACGCGCGCGCAATGTGAAGCGCCTTCGTTCGTAAAACCGCCCCCTCCGCTCTATTTATGATAAAACAGTAGTTGTGAAGCTAAGCCGGCATACAATACCAGTCGCATAACACCCCTCGCAAGTTTGTTCGCCACATCCGCGTGGTCGGTATCCTTCTCCCCAGCGGGGGTTGGTGCGAACCGGCCGCGAATACACGCACACGCTACGCTACGTACACACGCACGCACACATGCTCACTCGCGGGTTCTCATTAACACGCTGGCGCGCGACGCTGCGCATACGAACACACGCACACGCACACGCGCACGACCACACAATCTCGTGTGNGGGACGGCTGATGACATCACTCCGATAGCGGGGTCGGCTGGGAGATAGCTGCCCCGGCTTCCCGCCTGGGGGCGCATTACGTGTTCCGGGAGCGAGGGAGGGGAGGGATTAGGAGGCGGGGGAGGATGGCAACGGCGGTGGTGGTAGTGGCGGTGGCGGGGTGGAGGAGTTGTGGTGGCGATGGTGATGGTGCTAATACTGCTACTACTGGTTGTCGTGGTGGCATCAGCAGTGGTGGTGATGCTGCTGCAGCTGCTACTGGCTACTGTTTGTTGTTGTTGTTGTTGTGTTGTTGTTGTTTGTGGAGGTGTGTGGTGGTGCGTGGTTGCCGCTAGTGGTGCTAGCTGGTGTTGCGTGATTGATGATGTTGTTGCTTGGTAGTTGATACTGCTGGCTCTGCTTGCTGATTGTTGTTTCGTTTCCGTCGTCCTTGTTATTGTTGCTGCTGGCTGCTGCTGCTACTGCTGCTGCTGCCTGCTGCCTGCTTTGCTGGTGGTCGGTCGTAGTCGTTGGCAGTGGTGACAGTGCTGGTTGCCAGTGAGTGGTGCGTCGGTCTCATCTGAAATTGCAGATGAGCGTGTAATTTTACGATGAAATGCCCGTCCGAAGGCTGTGATTTTCCACTCGTCGCCTCCGCGCCCATGTCAAGAGACCCGACGCAATTTTCGCAGTACGCACCAGCCCAGAAACCGCACCCGAGGGTGGCGGATAACAGGTGCCGCGGGGCCGGTCGTGGGGCGCGGCGGTTGACCCGCGGGGTGGGATTTCGGGGGAGAGGAGTGCAGCGCCGCCTACGCGGCGTCAGCGGGCCAGGACGCGGTTTCGCGCGCTGCGTCGCACGTCGGCTGGAACATGGGATGCCGTCAGTTCGTGCGTACCCAAACGGGCGGCAGGTGTTTTTGGTGGATAGGGCCCGCCCGCCGCCCCCCCCCCCCCCCCCCCCCCCCCCTCCCCCCCTTCGCCCTCGCCGCTTGCTAATAGGTTTGGAGCGCCCCAGCAAAACCATTCGCGGCACTTAATACGAATAATTTGTGTGGTCATATCAAGGCCACGCGCACGACGAGAGGCAAGCAAAGCGGGGAGAGAGCGAGTGGGGAAGGGGAAATGAGCGCTAGAGCGCGGGGAGATGGGCGGGAGCGATGGCGAGAGAGCGTGCTGAGGGAGGGAGATGTGGGGGGCTCGGAGGGGCGCAAGGGAGAGCAGAGCCAAACCGAAGCAGGAGAGTTGGGGAGGGAGAACGAGAGAGAGGGAGCGAGGAGAGAGCAGAGAAAGAAAGAGCAGCAGAAAGCGAAGAGAGCGGAGAGAACAGAAAGAGAGCGGAGAGCGAGGAGGAGAGAGAGAGAGGAGAGAGCTGAGTAGAGAGAGAGATTGAGAGATGAGATGAGAGAGAGAGAGGAGAGGAGAGAGGAGAGAGAGAGAGAGAGGAGAGAGATATCAAGGGGGATGATGATGATGATGATGATGATGAACATGGCTGATTATTGAGAGGTCACTTCATTTTGCTGGTTCCTTTCTTCTGCTTTATGGCCAGCCAGCCTCGGCTCGTGTTATTATTTATACCCCGTCATTATTTATATATCCTCTGTGCACCCATGTACTGCCTGCGTGTAAGCGGTGCGTGCGTGCGTGCGTGCGTGTGTACGTACATGTGTCCGTTTGTGCGTGCGTATGTGGGCGGTGTGTGTGTATATGCGTGCGTACGTGCGTGCGTGTTTGTTTATGTGTGTGTGCGTGCGTGCGTGTATGTTTGTGTGCGTGTGTGTGTGCGTGCGTGTGTGTGTGTATGTGCGTGCATGTGTGCGTGTGTTGCTTAATTGGCATCTGCAAGCGCCTCTGGCTTTGTGATGTACGGGAAAGACAGACGGCGTGCTTGTAATTCACGCTTCACGTGTTACCGTTAAATAACTATTGTTTCGATGATGATTGATTAATTATACCAGTATATATATTAATTATACTGTATTAGTAGTATAAGTATATTCTATTAATTATACCAGTATATTTGCCACTCCAGTGTAACGGGTACTATTTCTAAAAAAAGATTTGCAAGTTTTTCACGTTTAGATTCTTGATTCTAGCCTGCGGTTGAACATCGCGTGCGATTACGTGATCTTCTCTCATCTTAGCCAAACAAACGCAAATAATCACACAAGAAAAACATTCTTACGCATAATACATTAGGGTGTACGAATTTTAACAAATTTAACAGTTAGTTAAACCTAAGCTTTCCATCACAACTAGTTGTTGTTCTCCTAGGTTAGTTGTTGTTCTCCTACTAGGCTAGTTGTTGTCGGGTTGCTATGTTCCATGTATGTTCTAACCACTCACTCGTCGCAGTCTCGTCATGAGAGAGAGAGAGAGAGAGAGAGAGAGAGGAGGAGAGAGAGAGAGAGAGAGAGAGAGAGAGAGAGAGAGAGAGAGAGAGAGAGAGAGAGAGAGAGAGAGAGAGAGAGAGAGAGAGAGAGAG
>NW_014580642.1:10048-10496 GCF_000485595.1 Priapulus caudatus
CGTGCGTGCGTGCGTGCGTGCGTGTGTGCGTGCGTGCGTGCGTACGTGTGCGTGCGTGCGTGTGTGTGTGCGTGCACGCGTGCGTGTGTGTGTGTGCATACGGGTTACCGCTGTGTTTAACGTCACGGGATTTAATGAAGTAGCCAAGAGCGACTTCTCAATATGATTTCGATCTCCGCGTGTTGTTGTTCATGATTACATCGTGCGTGCGTGCGTGCGTGCGTGCTTGCGTGTGCGGACGGTGGGAAATGCTCTGCTCGTTGCCTCAAAGAGCTGATACAGAGTGATTCGCGCTCGAGTAAGTATGTGTGGTTTACTCGCATATTTTCCTGCATAAACGCGCCGCCGCGCACATAGTAGTCATAACATTACGATGATATCTCTCTCTCTCTCTCTCTCTCTCTCTCTCTCTCTTCTCTCTCTCTCACTCTCTCTCTTTCTCGCTCTT
>NW_014580642.1:12015-12317 GCF_000485595.1 Priapulus caudatus
TATATATATATATACATGAGAGGTTTTTTAGGCTACGTCTGAATTAATGTACGTAACTCTAGCCGAAATAAATGTCGGAATCCTATTAAAAATTTTTACAACTGGTTTTTGATGCTCGCTACACAGACACCATTAGCGCGCGGACACACGCACGAACACACGCTCGCACACGCAAGCACGCGCGCACACGCGTGAGCACCTACGCACACACGCACAACCCCACATACACACGCACGCACGCACGCACGCACACGCGTGCACACACACACACACACACACACACACACACACACACACACACA
>NW_014580642.1:14126-14345 GCF_000485595.1 Priapulus caudatus
TCTATCTATCTATCTATCTATCTATCTATCTATCTATCTATCTATCTATCTATCTATCTATCTATCTATCTCTATCTCGCCTTCTCTCGCTCTCTGTCTATCTCTTACTATTTGCTTGTTTATTTAGCTTACTATCTATCTATCTATCTATCTATCTATCTATCTATCTATCTATCTATCTATCTATCTATCTATCTATCTATCTATCTATCTATCTAT
>NW_014580642.1:16208-16550 GCF_000485595.1 Priapulus caudatus
AAGAGAGAGAGAGAGAGAGAAAGAGAGAGAGAGAGAGAGAAAGAGAGAAATAGAGAAAAGCAGTGATAGTGACGAGTGTTAGCATACGATGGGAGTAGTATAAGGTGAGTGTTGTGGTCTCGGTTAGGATGGGATAGTGGGGTGAGGAATAGCAGATGATGGTCTAGGATGGGGTAGCGTGGTTGGGTCAAGGCTAGAATGTGGTAGTCTATGGTAAACGTTAGCACTTGATAGTGTAGTGTCGGCTGTGACAGTTAGAACGTGCTGAAGTAGTGTAGTGTAGTGTAGTGTAGTGTAGTGTAGTGTAGTGTAGTGTAGTGTAGTGTAGTGTAGTGTAGTGTA
>NW_014580643.1:0-15537 GCF_000485595.1 Priapulus caudatus
ACACACGTATACACATATGCCCAAGAAATTGTTGGACCATTTATAACCGCGGTAACGGTCGCGGCTGCTCGCGTTCGCTTGTCCCATCGGCAATAATCTCATCTGATAATCAAGCTTCATGGCTGTTGCTGCTTTCATTCGGTATATATATTGTAGACACGTTATTAGCGCTACCTTGTTTAAGAGGTTCTGTAATGAACTAGAGACAAGTAAAGACAAGACAAGACGAGAAGTAGCGTTCAGTAGTGTTTTACTACATAATACCACATAGAAACTCAATGTGCTACAGACTAGCAAGACTGTTCATTTACATAGCAACCGTATCACGCACTTACACCTTTCTCGATCGGTGTCTTCTAACAAGAGCCCCGAGAAGCAATGGCTTCCACCTTATATACGCCGCGCCCTTTTCCTACGTCACCTCTCGTTATAGCTCCCTTCTCCGCTTCCTCCGGCCAACTGGACATGCCAAATACGGGAATGCAGTCCTATACCTTCGCCATTACCTGGGCCCAATGCCACGGATATGCATGTCTTCGCCCTTAGCTTCGTACTTGACCGAACTCCATGCTCCCATTCTTGCTCTGATGTCGTAGGTCATCTGGTCAGCGTCTAGGTTGTCACATGCGCAATGCCCGGGGAAACCTTAGCTCCGCGCTCGACCATCGACTGGCTCGCGTACATGCTCGACTAGCTCGCGTAGCGTCCATTCTCAGCATGTTGTGACAACCCTCTCGACACTGTGGCGCCAAGATTGCATTTCCCCGCGTCGCTATCGCTCTCTCGTGGCATCTGCAATCTGCCCGCTTACATTCCTCCCTCCCCCTTCAGACGATGCAACCATCGTCACATCGCAGCCTCCTGGCTGTCATCGATGGGGACCCAAATTTTGCCAGTGGAGACAATCGATTGGTGACGTAGCCAAAGACGCGCAGCTCCGCTATACCGAACGCAAGAAACTTGACTGGCAGTCTCGAACGAATGCCGTTGCTACCTTCCCATTTAAATGCCGCTAGAAACCGATATATACCGCGCTACTTGCCAATACATATCGCGTGCAAGTCAAAAGTTATGTACAATATTGCGCGAAATGCTAGCAGCACACAAGAACACCACGTTACGAAAACCCGCGTGTAGCGCGCAGGTATGCCCACGCACACCTCATCAACCCCATTCTCGTAAACCCCCAGCGCAGCCTGACGGTCGGTGATCGTCCAATCAGCGATCGTATCGTAAACAACATCTATTTTTCTATTTAGCTATTTATTTTATTTTGTTTTTTTCTATTTATGTATTGTTTTATTTGGTTTTCGCGGCTCTATTCTACACTACACATATTACATTCTAGCGCGGAATCACTATTATGTAGATGGGCTGGCGCGCCCTCCTGCCCTCGTCGTTGTCGTCAGCGTCGTCGTCGTCGTTCTCCTCATCGCCGCCCTCCTGCGACGATGCCGCGTACCGCGGCGGAGGTGGCGGGTACCGCATACTCGCCAACCGGTCGCCATATGGTGGTGGTGGCGAGTGGGGTGAGCGTCCCCTCGGCGATGGTGATGCCGGCGAGTCGGCCGTGCTGCGTATTACCGAGGTGGAGCGCGACGGCTCCTCTCACGGGCATTGACGCGGGGCCATTGCCCCCACCGGGTGCGTGCAGTCGCACGTCTCACAGGTGGTCTGGGTCGCTGCCTCGGCGGTGACGACGGCCTGCCTTATCGCCTCGCTCATGCTGGTCGGCGGCGGCCGCGGCAACCCCGAGCGGCTCCAAATGTCGGAGCGCGGGTACCCACGGCCTCTCCCCGTGATGGTGATGCCGACGGGTGCGCTGGGGCACTGGCGCGCTCCTCCCAGCAAGGGCCCAAGCCCCGCCCCTCGGCCAACCCCTGGCAGCTGACGCTACCTCGCCTGCAGGTATTGCGGCGGCCAGGTCGGCCTCCTGACGGGGGTATCGTGCGCCGTCGGCTCCCAGTCCTCGGCGTGGGCGTCGGCGACCCCCCGACAATGGTTGATGCGCTGCGTTGTTGTTCATCGTTCTGTAGTTGGGCTTCTTCGTCTTATCGTTGAAAACTACATGGCGGTGAGGGGAGAAAGGTCAGTAGCTGCAGCTTAGGTAGGGATATTGTGCAGGTAGTGAAGTAATAGAGATTCGTTATTATTAATGCACTGCAGCGTTCCGTTGCTGGTGCTATTCGAATATAATTGCCATGCCATTATAGTTTCGCAACCGCGTTTCTCAATTAATCGGGACTGTAGTGCATTTAACATTAGTGTTTCGTCCCTGGACACCCATGCATCCATATATGTATTCTACGTATTAGAAGGTCTGCTACATACATACGGAGTGCCTCTGGTCTACTGCAACAACAATACATAGAGATTAGCGAATTTTAATTTAGTAACACATTGTTTAGTAATACATTCCTTAGTAATACATAGTTTAGTAATCATATTAGGCCGCCTGTTACAGCCAAGTACCAATATGTTCCGGCATTTCTCACAGTTTAAATTCTCGTTGATTTTCCTTTACGTACACCTACTGCGAGCTTCATACTTAGCTATCTTATTCGTAATTCTCCTTAGTATACCGTTACTGCCGAGATCTGCTAAATCTCGTAACGAACTATTAGCCTTACTACACCACAATAGATCTAGGCACGCCGGTACTCTCGAAGGATGGGTAGAGTATGGGTAAGGGTGGTGTGGTAGTGCGCAACGGCGGCCGCATAACTCCCGTTATACGTACTGACGGAATTAGATGTGAGGTGTGGGGCGGTGGTGTGGCAGGTATGAACGTTAGGCTTGGTTGCGACGGCGTCACGACAGCACGAGGTGGTGATGCCGGCCTCACCACAAACGGCTGCCGCAACTCCCTGATCTCAGCCGGACGCTCGCTCGCTCGTGATCCGCTGTGACGGCAATATTGACAGGGGCTGCATCCGCAGCACCTGACACAAATGTATACTGCAAATATCACAGACGCTAGCGCAGCCAACCCTGCATAGGTCGAAGCATAGTGCATAGGCGCGTTGAATGCTGTAGCACGCGTCGTAACATCTCTCCCATAAAGTAGTGACTGATTCTTTCTAACAGAATCCTCTAACTTCCTGAATGCAACTTCGAAATCCGCATGGGTATACAAAGCTTTGGGCACCACCATATGTATGCGCGACATCTCGCTCGATGCATTCGCTCCTAGATCTCTCACTGTTCCAAGTAACGGCTGCCATAACTGCGGGATATCAGGCCAACTATCTAGCTGGAATGACGGTGGTACAATCTCCTCCCTAGATTGATGAACATAATACGAGGGTAGTTGAAAATAGTCGGAATGAGCTTTACAGCCTGACTCTAATGTTAGCAACTGTTGGTTAGTAAGGAGGTGCTCTGTTACACGCGGGGCGTCTGTATCCCAACCATAACAAGACGACGTGACATGAAACGGAAACGGCGTGGTTACTACCCAAGTTCCATGCGACAAATAATGCGCCTCCGGCCGCGGTCTAGCCGAAAAGACTACCACCTTCTCACATTTAATATTAATTTCTGATGTTAAATTGCGGAAAAGCGCCATCCCACACGAATTAATTTGAGACGATGGGTAGACTGGTGTATTTAATGGGCAAAAATCGTGATCGTTATTCAAACACATTAGCGTCTCATGAATATCCGGCTGTATGTAATAATCATGGTCGGGTGTAACCCCTAGGTATTTATGGGCCACGTTGTATCGTGCTGCGGTTGCTAATGATGAATTCGCACCTGGTAAATAGACAAGAGGGGTTAGAATTTCATAGATATCGAATAAGGATTCCCTCTGCCTTAGCGGTACCGACGCGAGTACATGGAATCCATGCGGCGAAGGTATAACGACTGCCTCTATTATCTCATAATATTTTAAGAGTAACTCTGCTGGTGTATGT
Organism: Priapulus caudatus; assembly: GCF_000485595.1. Lineage (NCBI taxonomy): Eukaryota > Metazoa > Priapulida > Priapulimorpha > Priapulimorphida > Priapulidae > Priapulus > Priapulus caudatus. The sequence goes on from NW_014580643.1 coordinate 3,918, forward strand.
GGCAATTGAAGAGTTGGGGGTAACAGTAATTGAATGTTTGTTAATAGTTCCAACAGGTTATGGGGTGGGATGAGATCTGTTGATAATCTACCCCCTATTAGAGTATCGACCGCTCTTGTGATGGCATCTATGGTTGATTGTAGCTGATCAAATGCAAGTGTGAGACCATTTATGGCTAAATATATCCGGGTTAACGAGAAGCAATGGCTTCCACCTTATATACGCCGCGCCCTTTTCCTACGTCACCTCTCGTTATAGCTTCCTTCTCTGCTTCCTCCGGCCAACTGGACATACCAAATACGGGAATGCAGTCCTATACCTTCTCCATTACCCGGCCAAATGCCACGAATATGCATGTCTTCGCCCTCAGCTTCGTACTTGACCGAACTCCATGCTCCCATTCCTGCTCCGATGTCGTAGGTCATCTGGTCAGCGTCTAGGTTGTCACATGCGCAATGCCCGGGGAAACCTTAGCTCCGCGCTCGACCATTGCTTACTCTCGTACATGCTCGACTGGCTCGCGTAGCGTCCATTCTCAGCATGTTGTGACAACCCTCTCGACACTGTGGCGCCAAGATTGCATTTCCCCGCATCGCTATCGCTCTCTCGTGGCATCTGCAATCTGCCCGCTTACATTCCGCCCTCCCCCTTCAGACGATGCAACCATTGTCACATCGCAGCCTCCTGGCTGTCATCGATGGGGACCCAAATTTTGCCCGTGGAGACAATCGATTGGTGACGTAGCCAAAGACGCGCAGCTCCGCTATACCGAACGCAAGAAACTTGACTGGCACTCTCGAACGAATGCCGTTGCTACCTTCCCATTTAAATGCCGCTAGAAACCGATATATAACGCGCTACTTGCCAATACATATCGCGTGCAAGTCAAAAGTTATGTACAATATTGCGCGAAATGCTAGCAGCACACAAGAACCCAACGTTACGGAAACCCGCGTGTAGCGCGCAGGTATGCCCACGCACACATCATCAACCCCATTTCCAAAAACCCCCAGCGCAGCCTGACGGTCGGTGATCGTACAATCAGCGATCGTATCGTAAACAACATCCATTTATCTATTTAGCTATTTATTTTATTTTGCTTTCTCTATTTATGTATTTTTTTTATTTTGCTTTTCGCGGCTCTATTCTACATTACACACTACACACATTACATTCTAGCGCGGAATCACTATCACATAGATGGGCTGGCGCGCCCTCCTGTCCTCGTCGTCGTCGTCAGCCTCGTCGTCGTCACTCTCGTCGTCGTCGCCCTCCTGCGACGATGCCGCGTACCGCGGCGGAGGTGGCGGGTAGCGCCTACTCGCCATCCTGTCGCCGTATGGTGGTGGTGGCGAGTGGGGTGCGCGTCCCCTCGGCGATGGTGGTGCCGGCGAGTGGGTTGCGCGTCCCCTCGACGATGGTGATGCCGGCGAGTCGGCCGTGTTGCGTATTACCGACGATGGTGTGGAGCGCGACGGCTCCTCCCACGGGCATTGACGCGGGGACATGGCCCCCACTGGGTGCGTGCAGTCGCACCTCTCGCAGGTGGTTTGGGTCATTGCGTCGGCGGTGCCGACGGCCTGCCTTATCGCATGGCTCATGCTAGTCGGCGGCGGCCGCGGCATCCCCGAGCGGCTCCAGATGTCGGAGCGCGGACACCCACGGCCTTTCCCCGTGATGGTGATGGGGATCGGTGCGCTGGTGCACTGGCGCGCTCCTTCCACGGCGCCGCGAGGTGGTGGGCTTGCGCCTAGCAAGGGCCCAAGCCCCGCTCCTCTGCCGAAACCTGGCAGCTGGCTCGCTCGTCCCACGGCGCCGCGAGGTGGTGGGCTTGCGCCCAGCAAGGGCCCAAGCCCCGCTCCTCTGCCGAAACCTGGCAGCTGGCGCGGCCTCGCCTGCAGGCATTGCGGCGGCCAGGTCGGCCTCCTGGCGGGGATATCGTCCGGAGTTGGGCTCCAGTGCTCGGCGTCGGCGATCCCCGACAGTGGTTGGTGTCTTGCGAAATTTATCTCTTCTGGCGGTGTTGTGTCGTGGTGGTGCTGATGCTGTGTAAGTGTCACTGCATAGCGGGGAGGGGAGAAAGGTCAGTAGCTGCAGCTTAGGTACGAAGCATGAATGTAACGAAGTGAACACAGGTAAGTAATGCACCGCTGGTGCTATTGAACCGTTATTGTCATGCCATTATAGTTTCCCAACCGAGTTTCTCAATTAATCGGGACTGTAGTGCATTTAACATTAGTTTTTCGTCCCTGGACACCCATGCATCCATATATGTATTCTACGTATTAGAAGGTCCGCTACATACATACGGACTGCCTCGGTCTACTGCAACAACAATACATACAGATTAGCGAATTACAATTTAGTAACACATTGTTTAGTAATACATAGTTTAGTAATTATATTAGGCCGCTTGTTACAGCCAAGTACCAATATGTTCCGGCATTTCTCACAGTTCAAATTATCGTTGATTTTCCTTTACGTACACCTACTGCGAGCTTCATACTTGGCTATCTTATTACTAATTCTCCTTAGTATACCGTTACTGCCGAGATCTGCTAAATCTCGTAACGAACTATTAGCCTTACTACACCACAATGGATCTGGGCACGCCGGTACTCTCGAAGGATGGGTAGAGTATTGGTAAGGGTGGGGTGGTAGTGCGCAACGGCGGCCGCATAACTCCCGTTATACGTACTGACGGAATTAGATGTGAGGTGTGGGGCGGTGGTGTGGCAGGTATGAACGTTAGGCTTGGTTGCGACGGCGTCACGACAGCACGAGGTGGTGATGCCGGCCTCACCACAAACGGCTGCCGCAACTCCCTGATCTCAGCCGGACGCTCGCTCGCTCGTGATCCGCTGTGACGGCAATATTGACAGGGGCTGCATCCGCAGCACCTGACACAAATGTATACTGCAAATATCACAGACGCTAGCGCAGCCAACCCTGCATAAGTCGAAGCATAGTGCATAGGCGCGTTGAATGCTGTAGCACGCGACGTAACATCTCTCCCATAAAGTAGTGACTGATTCTTTCTAACAGAATCCTCTAACTTCCTGAATGCAACTTCGAAATCCGCATGGGTATACAAAGCTTTGGGCACCACCATATGGATGCGAGACATCTTGCTCGATGCATTCGCTCCCGGATCTCTCACTGTTTCAAGTAATGGTTGCCATAACTGCGGGATATCAGGCCAACTATCTAGCTGGAATGACGGCGGCACAATCTCCTCCCTAGATTGATGAACATAATACGAGGGTAGTTTAAAATAGTCGGAATGAGCTTTACAGCCTGACTCTAATGTTAGCAACTGTTGGTTAGTAATGAGGTGCTCTGTTACACGCGGGGCGTCTGTATCCCAACCATAACAAGACGACGTCACATGAAACGGAAACGGCGTGGTTACTACCCAAGTTCCATGCGACAAATAATGCGCCTCCGGCCGCGGTCTAGCCGAAAAGACTCCCACCTTCTCACATTTAATATTAATTTCTGATGTTAAATTGCGGAAAAGCGCCATCCCACACGAATTAATTTGAGACGATGGGTAGACTGGTGTATTTAATGGGCAAAAATCGTGATCGTTATTCAAACACATTAGCGTCTCATGAACATCCGGCTGTATGTAATAATCATGGTCGGGTGTAACCCCTAGGTATTTATGGGCCACGTTGTATCGTGCTGCGGTTGCTAATGATGAATTCGCACCTGGTAAATAGACAAGAGGGGTTAGAACTTCATAGATATCGAATAAGGATTCCCTCTGCCTTAGCGGTACCGACGCGAGTGCATGGAATCCATGCGGCGAAGGTATAACGACTGCCTCCATGATCTCGTATTATTTTAAGAGTGACTCTGCTGGTGTATGTGGCAATTGAAGAGTTGGGGGTAACAGTAATTGAATGTTTGTTAATAGTTCCAACAGGTTATGGGGTGGGATGAGATCTGTTGATAATCTACCCCCTATTAGAGTATCGACCGCTCTTGTGATGGCATCTATGGTTGATTGTAGCTGATCAAATGCAAGTGTGAGACCATTTATGGCTAAATATATCCGGGTTAAATATTTAAATTCCGTCAAGGTATACCCCTCAAAATCTTCTAATTCCCTCGTTATATATTGAACCCGATCGGCGATAAAATTACTGTGATCAACCACTTGCTTCAACAGCTTAGTATTTAATTCAGTATTTATACGGGTCAAATTTATTATTGTGATGCTGTCATCCAAAATAGCCGAAAGATGGGATTGGGAAATCTGCATATCGTTAAGTTGACCCTGGAGATACTCGATGTCATCCTCTGTAGCGCTACCTATCAACCATTTTGCTAGCTTACCGATGCCCGCAAACAAAGATCGCTCTGGTCGTGTTCGATGGAACGAATGCAAGCCATGCACACGTGCGCTCAATGCATCATATATACGATGAAACCACTGTAAATGAGTCTGGAGCATTTCATACAGATCATGCGCGAATGCTTGTTCGCCACTCCAAGCGGGATAAGTAGGCATCGCCTTATACGGGGAAACAGGCGTTTGCAAACGGTTAATCTCTACATGCATTCGGGTAAGGTAGTGATCTAATGCGGATGTGTTTACGGAGAACCCGATTAACCATGTGTTTTGCGACACTGACAACTGGCCTTTCTTGACAAACAGCGCTCCATTCGTGGGCTGCAGTGTCGAATCCACCACTGCCGGTGTCAGTACATGCCAACACAGCGTGGCTAGCACGAGTCTAGAAGAAATATGATACCATTTTAAGGATCCGCCTGGAAACGGAGTGCCGCTCGCTGGCGTTCACGGAGTCTAGCTAGTGGAATTTCGTCCTCCTCATCCCACTGCAAGGAAATTCGCCCGTCATTATCATCCTCATTATCATCCTCAGCATCGTACGCATGCTGGGGTCTGTCATGTGGCATCATTCCTTCCTCCTCCCGCTGTGGTGATACTGGCGCCCCCTGTCGAGGTAAAGTATTTGTTAGTGTTTCACCCCATATTCCAGTAGGGTATGCGAACCTGAGACTGTCGACGTGTACATCACGCATATTACCCGTACGCGCATGTCTAATCCGGAACTGTACAGGAGATAATTTCTCATGAATAACGTAATAAGCTCGCCAATACAAAGCTAGCTTCCGACTGGCTCCGGGTATAACTGTAGGATTATACCAATAAACCTCGTCACCCACCTCAAATTGTTGATTCCTCGCCTTTCGATCGTACAGCTTCTTATTACGTTCCCGCACTCGCGCGGTGCGCTCATGTATGAGCGTACACGCTCGATGCATGTTATCTAACGCGACTGACACTGGATCGCTTGCATACAGACGGTCACGAGGTAACAATAGTGTGTCTAACGGAAGTACCGGGGATCTGCTATACATGAGATAGAAAGGAGAAAATCCCATTGTACTGTGTTCTGCCGTCCTATACGCAAAAAGAATGGGCCCTAACACCTGTTTCCATTCTGTGTGGTTCCTTGTTACTAAGCAGGATAGCATCGCATTCATCGTACGATGAAACCTTTCGCATACCGCGTTGGATGCGGGATGAAATGGCGCCGTTGTGACGTGATGTATTCGAAACACCTCTGAAATTCGCCTCATTAGGGAATTACAAAATTCCAACCCTCGGTCTGTAAGAAAACGCAACGGACAACCATGCGTCGGAATGTATGAATTTAAAATTAAATCAGCAATCGTCGCTGATGATTTGTTAGACGTGCAGTAACATTCGGGATATGCCGAGTAAAGATCGACAAACGTAACTATATACCTACATCCGTCCTGTGTCATTGGCAAAGGCCCGACAACATCAATGCTAACTGTCTCATTGACCGCTGTCGGCATAGGGGCTTCGTGTAGTGGAGCATTGACTCTACGTAATTTCCTAGCATTACATGGGACACATTCCTTAACATAAATTTCAAACGGTTAATCTCTACATGCATTCGGGTAAGGTAGTGATCTAATGCTGATGTGTTCACGGAGAACCCGATTAACCATGTGTTTTGCGACACTGACAACTGGCCTTTCTTGACAAACAGCGCTCCATTCGTGGGCTGCAGTGTCGAATCCACCACTGCCGGTGTCAGTACATGCCAACAGAGCGTGGCTAGCACGAGTCTGGAAGAAATATGATACCATTTTAAGGATCCGCCTGAGAACGGAGTGCCGCTCGCTGGCGTTCACGGAGTCTAGCTAGTGGAATTTCGTCCACCTCATCCCACTGCAAGGAAATTCGCCCGTCATTATCATCCTCATTATCATCCTCAGCATCGTACGCATGCTGGGGTCTGTCATGTGGCATCCTTCCTTCCTCCTCCCTCTGTGGTGATACTGGCGCCCCCTGTCGAGGTAAAGTGTTTGTTAGTGTTTCACCCCATATTCCAGTAGGGTATGCGAATCTGAGACTGTCGACGTGTACATCACGCATATTACCCTTATGCGCATGCCTATTACGGAACTGCACAGGAGATAATTTCTCATGAATAACGTAATAAGCTCGCCAAAACGAAGCTAGCTTCCGACTGGCTCCGGGTATAACTGTAGGATTATTACCAATAAACCTCGTCACCCACCTCAAATTGTTGATTCCTCGCCTTTCGATCATACAGCCTCTTATTACGTTCCCGCACTCGCGCGGTGCGTTCATGTATGAGCGTACACGCTCTATGCATGTTATCTAACGCGACTGACACTGGATCGCTTGCATACAGACGGTCACGAGGTAACAATAGTGTGTCTAACGGAAGTACCGGGGATCTGCCATACATGAGATAGTAAGGAGAATATCCATTTGTACTGTGTTTTGCCGTCCTATACGCAAAAAGAATAGGCCCTAACGCGAGCGCGGCGAGGCGTACTGGCAGTTCGTACTGGCGGGTGCTGCCCGGGCGGCCGGTCCCTGTGTAGCATAAACTGGTGCGCTCTGAAGGGGAGCGAAAGGAGATCTGTGACGTAAAGGAAGAAACGCGATCGCGGGACTGGGGCGCGACGTATATAAGGTGGAAGCCATCGCTTCTCGAGGTTGGGACCAGCCACCCGCTGAGAAAGGTGTAGTGTGTAGTAACCGCTCTTGCTTTCGGTAGTGCACGGAGACTTTATGTATTGTATTAGAGATTGAGTAAACACCAGTGAACATTACTCTTGTCTTGCCTTATCTATATCAGTCTACTACAGACCTTCTACTAAGGTAGTGCGAATCACGTGTTTACATTGGTGCAGGACCAGTCGAATTTGGGTATTCTTTTGCCAAACAACAAACTATAAAGGTACTACAGCTATACCTGGAAACGGAGTGCCGCTCGCTGGCGTTCACGGAGTCTAGCTAGTGGAATTTCGTCCTCCTCATCCCACTGCAAGGAAATTCGCCCGTCATTATCATCCTCATTATCATCCTCAGCATCGTACGCATGCTGGGGTCTGTCATGTGGCATCATTCCTTCCTCCTCCCGCTGTGGTGATACTGGCGCCCCCTGTCGAGGTAAAGTATTTGTTAGTGTTTCACCCCATATTCCAGTAGGGTATGCGAACCTGAGACTGTCGACGTGTACATCACGCATACTACCCGTACGCGCATGTCTAATCCGGAACTGTACAGGAGATAATTTCTCATGAATAACGTAATAAGCTCGCCAATACAAAGCTAGCTTCCGACTGGCTCCGGGTATAACTGTAGGATTATACCAATAAACCTCGTCACCCACCTCAAATTGTTGATTCCTCGCCTTTCGATCGTACAGCTTCTTATTACGTTCCCGCACTCGCGCGGTGCGCTCATGTATGAGCGTACACGCTCGATGCATGTTATCTAACGCGACTGATACTGGATCGCTTGCATACAGACGGTCACGAGGTAACAATAGTGTGTCTAACGGAAGTACCGGGGATCTGCTATACATGAGATAGAAAGGAGAAAATCCCATTGTACTGTGTTCTGCCGTCCTATACGCAAAAAGAATGGGCCCTAACACCTGTTTCCATTCTGTGTGGTTCCTTGTTACTAAGCAGGATAGCATCGCATTCATCGTACGATGAAACCTTTCGCATACCGCGTTGGATGCGGGATGAAATGGCGCCGTTGTGACGTGATGTATTCGAAACACCTCTGAAATTCGCCTCATTAGGGAATTACAAAATTCCAACCCTCGGTCTGTAAGAAAACGCAACGGACAACCATGCGTCGGAATGTATGAATTTAAAATTAAATCAGCAATCGTCGCTGATGATTTGTTAGACGTGCAGTAACATTCGGGATATGCCGAGTAAAGATCGACAAACGTAACTATATACCTACATCCGTCCTGTGTCATTGGCAAAGGCCCGACAACATCAATGCTAACTGTCTCATTGACCGCTGTCGGCATAGGGGCTTCGTGTAGTGGAGCATTGACTCTACGTAATTTCCTAGCATTACATGGGACACATTCCTTAACATATTTGTGAATTTGTTAATACATGCGTGGCCAAAAATATTTATCCGCTATTTTACGGTATGTTTTATCAAACCCAAGGTGTGCAGCATGAGGCGACGAGTGACATGCATACATAACAGCCTCCACTAATGAGCGCGGTATTACGACTTGTGAAACGGGGGGATCTGTAGTGGGAGTCGTAATTAAATGACATAAAATTTCCTCCTCCATATAATAGGCCTTTATTAATTTAATTTGGCGTAATGCTACATGTGGTTGGTTCAAAACATTTATAATGGTTGCTAGTTGTTCGTCCTGTTTTTGCAAGTTGCGAAATTCCGCTCTATTTGTAACAGTAGGGGGCGCGCGCGATGGGGGGTTGGTATTAATAGGCTGCCGCGGGTCGTTGACCCCGTGTCTAGCTGGTACTGCGTCGACCGCAAAACACGCGTCTGCTACACTCTCATGCTCACTTTCACTCTCGTTGGCACACTCCCCCTTGACTGGGGTTGTTGCCAGCCTGCTGAGCGCGTCTGCTTGAATATTGTACGCTCCCGGTCTGAATTCTATATGCTGATCAAAGCCAGACAATATGACCGCCCATCTCTGTAAGCGAGCGTTAGTCAATGTTTTCGCCGTCATTAAATATCGTAGTGGTTTATGATCTACATAAATGATTGTTCTACGCCCATATAAGAAATGTTTCCATGTTAATAAAGAGAAAATAGCGGAATACGCTTCTTTCTCGACAATTGCCCACCTAAGTTGTGCTCCAACTAACTGTTTACTAAGATACAGAATAACATGCTCACTGCCATCGTCCGCTACCTGCGTCAAAACAGCAGCGACTGTATGATTCGAAGCATCACAATACAAAGAAAAATCTCTGTTGGGTGCAGCCAATGCCAGCACCGGAGCTGTCGTAAGAGCTTTTTTTAATGCCTCGAACGCCTTCTGTTCCTCTGTCGCCCACTTAAATGCTACCGACTTACGCGTTAGCAGCGTGAGAGGGCGTGCAATCTCAGCACCTCTTATAAATTTACGGTAATAGCCACTCTAGCTTAAGAACCGCCTGACATCAGTAGCCGTCGTAGGAGGCTGCAAATCAAGCACGGCACGTATTTTACCTGGATCGGGGGTAATTCCTCTGGAATCGATGATGTGCCCTAAAAACTGTATAGATTTACTCAGAAAACAACATTTAGTTAGTTTTAATTTCAAATTAGCAGCTCGCAATCTCTCGAAGACCTGTAACAAATGTTTTACGTGCGAATCGAAATCTACGCTATGCACAACAATATCATCAATATATACTATAACAAATTTACCCACCAATCCTTGCAGCACGGAATGCATGAGCCTCTGGAAAGCGGAGGGCCCGTTGGCTAACCCTAAAGGTAATGAAGAATAAGACCATTGGCCCCCCGTTGTTACAAAACTCGCTTTATGTCTATCCTGCGGCGCGATGGGTAATTGGTGATATGCTGATCTCAAATCCAATGTTGAGAATATACGCGCTCCATTTAGTTCATGAATGACGTCATTTATTTGGGGGAGGGGATGATTTTCTTTGACAGTGACGGTGTTCAGCCTTCTGAAATCAACACACATCCGCCACTCACCATCTTTCTTAGGCACGATTAGAACACCCGCGGCCCATGGAGATTGTGACGGCTCTATGATACCCGCTTCCAAAAGCGCATCAACTTGCGTTTGTACGATTTGTGCATGCGCGGCGGATAGTCTGTAAGGTTTAGTTCTGATTGGCTTGTTTGTTTCCGTATTAATTCTAAATTGCATGACAGTCGTTCGTCCTAAGTCCTTATCCGATGCTGCAAAAACACGCGCATTGGCTTCTAATAGCTGTAATATACACCTCCGCTGTTTAACATCTAACACATGGCTTACTGCTCGTCGAAAATCTAATATGGCTCCCGTTGCGCGCTGCTCGCCTGTCGTACTCACATCTGGCTTTATCGCGCTCGGCCGCTCAATTGTAAATATCCCCCTCTCCCCATTTAGGAGACTCGGGACTGACATGGTTAGCGTATCAGTTTCGTTATGTATCAAACCTGTGTGAGAATTTATACTTGCTGTCGAACGATTACGCGAGTCAAGATTATTAGTTAGGATGCGAGAGGGAAAACGCGACTTCCCCCTTGTACATGCTCGCGCTGGATCATCCACGGGTGTAACGTGATACCGCGTCCCCTGGCTCACACTCTTAGACGCTATCAATCGACCACCCCCACGCGCACGCCGCGGCAACGTAACAGCTGCCGTTCGTGTAGCGCGCGATTCCGTCTTACTAGGCGAGACTAATTTAAGCGTAGCCAAGCCTAGCTGCAAGACATTTCTCCTAAAATCTACTATAGCTCTGTTTGCACGCAAAAAATCCACCCCTAATACACACGGTCTGGGTAAATTAGCTACCACATGAAAAACAACTGAATACGTACGCCCCCCTATCTCCACCGTTAATCTAACCGCCCCCAACACTGATAGAAAATGTCCACTGGCTGATGACAGCGTGGAAAATGGCGTTTTTACTACCATCGTACGTCGCGAGAGTGAGATTGCTCGCCACTGCTTCGCTCCCAATAAAGAAAGGTCAGACCCAGTGTCAAGTAATGAGTTAATACATCTACCCTCTATTTCTACAGTACAGCCGGGCGCAGTGTTAGCCGTTAGTGCGCGCGATGCTAATATATATGGGAATCTTGGGGGCTGTGGAAAAACATTCTCCCCTTTTATGCTTGACCCCTTTGAAGTTTCCCTGCCGTTGACCCCTACTGAACGTACAATCACGACTAATGTGTCCTTCCCTCCCACATTCATAGCAGCGCGGCGCGACGCGGGAGCGTACAGACGGTGGCGCGCGCGCGGAAGGTGGGATGTAGGATTGTGACGGGGTAGTGAACGGTGCATATGGAGGCGCATAGCGTATCGGTTGTCTATTATTATCAAATGTGCGCTGATCAGCCGACGATCGCGTAAACGATCTCTGCACCTCTACCAACATCTGTGTCTGGGTTTTGACTAGCTCTCCCAACTGCGCAAGCTGGCGGCAAATTTCGTCATTCCCCGAGGCATTAGATGCTGAAGCCGTACGAGAAACCGTCACGCGACCGAGCTCAGCGTAATCAGCTGTTTGGCTATTTTCGTCGCTTGCATTTGCTTGGTAAGCACGCGCG
>NW_014580644.1:0-290 GCF_000485595.1 Priapulus caudatus
ACACACACACACACACACACACACACACACACACACACACACACACACACACACACACACGCACACACAGACACGCGCGCGCGCGCGCTGCCGCTAGCTTCATTAATATGGGCAGTTTATTGCGCCACACGCAACACAGCAGCAATCAGTTCATTCATCACTCACCCACGTATTTAGTTACTTGCCGACTCGCTCATCCGTCCGTAAAATCTAGACTGAGCGCTTTAATCCTGCCGCTGCGTATATTGGCCGTCTCACTTGTGTGTGTGTGTGTGTGTGTGTGTGTGTGC
>NW_014580644.1:1667-2470 GCF_000485595.1 Priapulus caudatus
TAGATAACAAGCCTTGTACACTAAAACTGCTGCTGTCACAAGGTAATTGTAGATAACAAGCCTTGTACAATAACATGCACTGCTGCTGTCACTAGAATCCTGCAGAAACATAGTTCACTTCCCTAATATTGCGGTTGTAACTAGGTAATTGCAGATAACAAGACTTGCCATGTACGCTACCACTGCGGTTGTCACTCGACCCCTGCAGAAACCTAGTCCTGTACACGAGCACTACCACTCACTAGAACCCTGCAGAAACATAGTCCTGTACACTAACACTACCACTCACTAGAACCCTGCAGAAATATAGTTCACTTCCCTAACACAGCGGTTGTCACTAGGTGATTGTAGATAACCTGTCTTGTACACTAACACTGCGGTTGTCACTCGACCCCTGCAGAAACCTGGTCCTGTACACTAGCACTACCACTCACTAGAACCCTGCAGAAACATTGCTTTACTTCCCTAACACAGCGGTTGTCACTAGGTGATTGTAGATAACCTGTCTTGTACACTAACACTAGCACTGCAGCAAAGGTTCGTCGCACCCTGCCGTACACACGCGGCACCTGTTCAATGCTGAACGCGTGGCGCCACTACTGAATCTAACCCTAGCAGTGCAGGTCTTCCTACCGCCAGTGTAGCGGCAGCAGCAGCAGCAGGGGGAGGAGGAGGAGGAGGAGGAGGAGGAGGAGGAGGAGGAGGAGGAGCAGCAGCAGCAGCAGCAGCAGGCGGAGGAGGAGGAGGAGAAGGAGGAGGAGGAGGAGGAGGAGCAGCAGCAGCAGCAGCAGCAGCAGCAGCAG
>NW_014580644.1:5748-6867 GCF_000485595.1 Priapulus caudatus
TGTGTGTGTGTGTGTGTGTGAGTGTGTGAGTGTGTGTGTGCGTGCGTGTATGTGCGTGTGTGTGCGTGCGTGCGTGCGTGTGTGTGTGTGTGTTCGTATGTGTGTGTGTGTGTGTGTTACTCACCCACGATGTGTGGTGGCTGTGTGTGGGTGTGTACGTACGTGTGTGCGTGTGTGTGTATGTGCGTGTGCGCGCGCGCGCGCGTGTGTGTCTGTGCGTGCGTGCGTGTGCGTGCGTGTGCGTGACTCACCCACGATGTGTGATGGTTGTGGTGCGCGTCCGTACAGGAGGCAGACGAGAATATGCAGCGCGGCGTGCAATCGCTGACAGCGCCACACAGCGAGTCGCAGTAGATCGTATAATACACCGTGACGGTGTCAGCCACCTCCTCCTGTATATCCTAACCTCTCTACCCTCACCCTGTATCCTCTCTCCTACTATCTACCCTCACCCCTTTATCCTAACCTCTCTATCCTCCCCTGTATTCTAACCTCTCTACCCTCACCCTGTATTCTAACCTCTCTCCTTCTCTCTCTCCTCCCCTGTATCCTAACCTCTATCCTACTCTCTCCCCTCACCCTGTATCCTAACCTCTATCCTACTCTCTACCCTCCTCCTGTATCCTAACCTCTCTACCCTCACCCTGTATCCTAACCTCTCTATCCTCACCCTGTATCCTAACCTCTATCCTACTCTCTCCCTTCACCCTGTATCCTAACCTCTATCCTACTCTCTACCCTCACCCTGTATATCCTAACCTCTCTACCCTCACCCTGTATCCTAACCTCTATCCTACTCTCTCCCCTCACCCTGTATCCTAACCTCTCTTCTCCTCTCTCTCCTCACCCCTTTATCCTAACCTCTCTATCCTCCCCTTTATCCTAACCTCTCTCCTCCTCTCTCTCCTCGCCTATATCCTAACCGTTCTTCTACTGCACTTGTTGCGTGAACGTTTTGAATCCCTACCACGCTCGTACGCTTGAATTAGCTGTACCTAATTTTCACACAAAAACCCAGTGCGGTTGTCACTATGTGATCATGACTACAGATAACAAGTCTTGTACACTAACACTGCTGCTGTCACTAGGTAATTGTAGATAACAAGCCTTGTACACTAA
>NW_014580644.1:7207-11916 GCF_000485595.1 Priapulus caudatus
TGCTTCTTTATTTCCCTGATCTGCGCAGGCACCTACCAGTCTGCCTGCGTGCACACGACATGTCGATATTGTCTGCTCTCATGCACGCACGCAAACACGATCACTAATATAAAAAGCGTCTGCTAGCGTTATTTGTTTCCCATGAAGACCAACGACGGCACGCGGGTCTCTCCCCCTCTCCCCCTCTCTAGCTGCCTCTAACTCTTTCTTTATTATTTTCCTTTAGTTCTCTGGGTATTTCGCCTCTTATAGCGCTGCTCTCTCTCGCGGCGCCGCTATTTTCTCACACCTCGGTCGCTCTCCCACCCACCCCTCCCCCTTCTCCATCTTTTACACCACTTCTCTCTTTCTTTCTTTCTCCCGCTTTCTCTCTCTCTCCTCTCTCTCTCTCACCGCTTTCTCTCATCTCTCTCTCTCTCTCTCTCTCTCTGGCTCTCTCTCTCTCTCTCTCTCTCTCTCTCTCTTTCTCTCTCACTCTCTCTCTCTTCCTGCTTCTCTCTCTTCTTCTTTCTCGCTCTCTCCCTCTCTCTCCTACTTTCTCCTTATCTGCTAAGCTTCTCGTCTGCGCTCTCTCTTGGGCGCCGCCGCCGCCCCGCCCCGGCCCCCCCCTCTCCTTCTCTAACACTCACCCTTCTCTATGACGTGTTGTGTGAGTCAATTCGCGTCGTGGGGACAGCTACAGGCAGGCACGGCTACATACCCACCTCAACGTACCTATCAAGGGCGTATATAGAAGGAATACTTTATACGCTCTTCTTTATACGCCCTTCTTTATATTCTTTTGTATATATATATATATATATATATATATAACTACACCTACGTATGTAAGCGGCCACCGACACGGCGAACATTTGCACACAGTTACCGGTGACCGTGACGCGTGAACACTGGTGCTACGTCTGTTGCTGCTGCTGCTATTGCTGCTGCTGCTGATGATGCTGATGCTACTGCTACTACTTCTGTTGCTGTTGTTGTTGCTGCTGCTGCTGCTGATGCTGCTACTGTTGCTGCTACTGCTGCTGCTGCTGCTACTACTACTACCACTACTACTACTGCAGATGGTGCTGTGTTGATGGCAGATTTCGCGCTGTCATGAAGCCGAATGTGACAGCGGGCGTTGACGTGTCACGCGCTGATAAACGTGACACGGTGACAACTAGACTAAACGACAACTAGAGCCCGACGGCTTGTCAACACCACCACCACACACGCGTGATGTGTCACACGCCCGTGACGACAATGATCACGTCCGCGTGACAGATCTCACGCCCGTGAAGGGAATCACGCGCGTGCACAAACACCTCGTAAATATCTACCTAGCAGCGACAACACCGAGGACGACGACGATGACGATGATGACTATCTCACAACACAATAAAAACATGATTTAACGCCAACGCAAAATCATTACGTGAGCTATTAATGAACAACAGATAGCTGTTACTGTCATTGCCAGCACCCCCACCACCACGCTTCTACAATCATTACATAAGCTATTAGTGAACAACAGATAGCTGTTACTGTCATTGCCAGCACCCCCACCACGCTTCTACAATCATTACATAAGCTATTAATGAACAACAGATAGCTGTTACTGTCATTGCCAGCACCCCCACCACGCTTCTACAATCATTACATAAGCTATTAATGAACAACAGATAGCTGTTACTGTCATTGCCAGCACCCCCACCACCACGCTTCTACAATCATTACATAAGCTATTAATGAACAACAGATAGCCTGTTACTGTCATTGCCAGCACCCCCACACCACGCTAGCTTGCTACAATCATTAACATAAGGCTATTTATAGACACCCAGATAGGCTGTTACTCCGTCATTGCCGGAGCACCGCGCAGCTCACGCTTCTACTAATCATTAAACATGAAGCTAAATGAACAAGCAAGATGCTGTTCCTGGGTCATTGCATCAGCCCTCCCACCTACCGGACGCTCCTACAATCATTACAGTAAGCTAATAAGTGAACAACAGATAGTTTACTGGTCATTGCCACACCCGGCCGACCAACGGGGTGGGTGGCTACAATCATTAAATAACTTTTAATGTCACAACGAAGATAGCCTGTTACTGTCATTGCAGCAACCCCACCCCACGCTCTCTCACAATATTACATAAGCTATTAAATGAACAACAGATGAGGCTGGTTAGCTGTCATCTGCAGCCACGTCGCCCAGACTCACGCTCGCTAGATCTCATTACGATAAGCTATTAATGACACAGAATTAGCTTGTTTCCTGTCATTTGCGCAGCACGGCCGCACCGACGCTTCTACAATCATCTACATAAGCTATTAATGAAGCAAGGAGGAATAGCTGGTTACTGGTCATTGCCCAGCACCGCCCTTACACACGCTCCTGACAATCATTACATTAAGCGTATTGAACTGAACAAGCAGTATAGCTGTTACTGTCATTGCCAGACCCGCCACAGACGCTCCTACATCATTACATAAGCTATTAATGACAACAGATAGCTGTTCTGTCGATTGGCCAGCACCGCCCACCAGCTTCCTAGCAATATTACACTAGAGCTATTGAATGAACACAGATAGCTGTTACTGTCATTTGCGCAGCACCCCCCCCCCAGCTTTCTAAATCATTCACATAAGCTATTTAGTGAACAACAGATAGGCTGTTAGTGTGTCATGCAGCGGACCCCCCCCCCCTACGCTTCTACAGATCATTAACGTAAGCTATTTAGTCGAAAACAGATAGTGTTACTGGTGCATTGCAACACCGGCCCCCCCACGCTTCTACAATCATACAATAAGCTAATTAGTGAACAAAGATGAGCTGTTACTGTGACATGGCCATCACCCCCCCACGCTTCTACATCATTACATAAGCTATTAATGTAACAACAGATAGCTGTTACTGTCATTGCCAGACACCCGCCACCTAAACGCTGCTAACAATCATTACTAAGCATTAATGAACAAGCAGATAGCTGTTAACTGGTACATTGGGCGGCAGCACGCCCGACCCGCTTCTACAATCATTGTACATAAGTTATTAATGAACAAGCAGATGCGTGTTACTCGTGCATTGCGGCAGCACGGCCGCCACACGCCTTCTAGACAGGACATTAACATAAGCTATTAATTGAAAGCAACAGATAGCTGTTACTGTCCATTTGCCAAGACCCGCACCACGGTGGTGTCTTCTACGGAACATTACATAAGGCTATTAATGAACAACAGATAGGCTGGGTTACTCCGTCATTGCCAGCACCCCCCACCACGCTTCTACGATCATGTACTAAGGCTATTAATAACAACTAGATAGCTGTTAGCTGTCAGCGTAGCTTTAAGTACATTGGATATTAAGTATTTACGTAACAATGTCCTCGCGGCTGCGGCATGGAGACAAGCGAGAGTGAGGGTGTGGGGCGTGTTGCGGTGCAGGATGGAGAGGGGAAGGGAGACGGAAGGAGGAGGGAAAGTAAAGCGAGTGCGTGGCTCGCTCTAATATACCGTAAATCATAGTGTCATAAGCTGAGCGCGCAGATACACGCGGCAACGCAACCAGTCACGCAAAGGCGGGACACGCACACGCACCAACGTACATCAGACGCCAACGCACAAGTAACACAACACGTAGGCGCACACAACACACACGCAGCGTCTCGTCACGCACAGGCGCTGGTGCGCACGATGCGAGCGGGCACACCGCACGCGTACCAACGCACCATCGCCACACACGGCACACACACGCACGCGCCGCAACAGCACCCTGGAGGGCGGGCTACCACTATCTCGCTCAGCTGCAATCCGGCAGTAAGAAAGAGCTCAATATTCAACTATCACGCGCTGGCTGCTTACTCCTCTTCTCGCTCTGCCAAGGAAGCAGCGGGAGCGTTGCTGACGAGATGAGTGTCTGGTGATACGATGCAGCAATCAGTGTACCACACACAGTGTCAACACACATGCAACACACATGTGGCGGCGTCGAACGCGCATGGCGCGCGCGTGAAGACACATTGTGCTCCATACAGTCCATAACACACACAACACCAGCAAGCGATAAGCAGCCCTTCTCCTCATAAACTCAAGAGTAATATATATATATATTGTATATATAAATTAATAAATATATATAATTATTATATTAACATATATATTTATTCATTTATTTATAGCCTCTGGTTCGCCCCGCCACCCTTCATAAACTGACTACCCGCACATCGGCAATGCGGTTCTTTATTTATGTGTTCCTATTACGATCATATGCACGCACGCACGCATGCACACACACGCACAGATGCACGCATGCACGCACACACGCACGCACGCACGCACGCACGCACGCACCGAGACTTTGCTGGTCTCGGTAACAGATCACGCGCTTCACGACAGCGACTAATCCACTTACTCAGTATACACGCAACTACACGCAACTACACGCGCGCGTGCACCGGATAAGTACACGCGTGCGTGTACCCGGGTTTTCTGCACGCGATACTTTCGCTAGATGACGATGACGTGACGATGACTGCAGGTAGAACGATGTCGCGTACGCACAGGTGTGTAAGCCAGGTGTGTAAGCCAGGTGTGTAAGCCAGGTAGGTGGCTAGGTAAGCTGCTGTGAGCGGGTATGCCGCTCCCTCCAAGCAAGGTAGTGAGAACTGGGTTATGAGGTTGCTGGTGTTACGGCTGCTGCTGCTGCTGCTGCTATTGATGTTACGGCT
>NW_014580644.1:13199-15534 GCF_000485595.1 Priapulus caudatus
AGAGAGAGAAACAGCGGGAGAGAGAGTGAGACAGCGGGAGAGAGAGAGAGAGAGAGAGAGAAACAGATCTAGAGAGTGAGAGAGGAGAAAGAGACACACACACACACGCACGCACGCACGCTCGCACGCACGCACGCACACACACACACACACACGCACACACACAGAGAGATAGAAGAGCACTTACCCCACTCAGGTTCAGTAGCAGTGGCTCTCGTTTCACCTCCTTTGCTGGACCGCTCCTGTTCACCTCAATCTAAAACAAAACAGACAGACGTGGGCTTAGCTGTGGTAGGGTGCTAGTAGACATAGCCAGAGCCACTAACGACAATGAGAACAGGTGGGTTAACATCTCATAGTAACACTCCAATAACATTACATGCACATAACAACAACAACAACAACAACAACAACAACAACAACAACAATAATAATAATAATAATAATACAATAACTTATAATCATAATAACACATGCACGCACTCGCAGCACAAACGCGCGCACTCAAGCACATGCGCATATGCACATGCGTGCATACATGGATGTATAATTATTTACACACACGCACGCACACACGTGCGCACGCACGCACGCACACATGCACGCATGCACGCGCGCACGCACACACACATGCACGCACGCACGCACGCACGCACGCACGCACGCACGCACGCACGCACGCACGCACACACACACATGCACGCACGCATGCACGCACACATGCACTCTCATGCAAGCATCTCGCTTCCACTGCGCTACTCGCCCCCCCCCCTCCCCCGCTGTGTAGGGCGCCCCCCCCCCCTCGTGGCAGCTACCTGCACTCTCTTCGTCGTCACGTCCAGGTAGGGCCACACGCAGACACTTGACCATTGCGTGTGAGCGGGGTTTGACCGCTGCAACAAGTCACTGCCATAAAGGCTGATGTTGGCAACACTCGACATCATCGCTGACCGTCGGAAAACACAAGAGCAGCTGCGGTTGACCGTCGGAAAACACAAGAACGGCTGCGGCCGACCGTCGGAAAACACAAGAACGACTGCGGCTGATCGTCGGAAAACACAAGAGCAGCTGCGGCTGACCGTCGCAAAACACAAGAACGACTGTGGCCGACCGTCGCAAAACACAAAAACGGCTGCAGCCGACCGTCAGAAAACACAAGAGCAGCTGCAGCCGACCGTCAAAAAACACAAGAACAGCTGCAGCCGACCGTCAGGAAACCCTGCCAATTACTGAACACTCTCCGAAACACAAGAGCAGCTGTCGCGAACCGCCGAAAAAACACACACAAGAACAGCGGTGTGTCCGGCTGAGTATCTACGTGCGTTCACGCATCCTACGTGTGTTCATAACACGTCTGTCTATCCCCCGTGCCTACATCTAACCCCAGCTCATCTAACCAGTAGCGGGGACAGACAGACAGACAGACAGACAGAGTGGTTACGAGGACTGGCTGTGTAGACTGCGTGTGCTGGTAGGTGTGGGGTACAGGTGTAGGTGGGGGGGAGGGGAACAGCACACAGATGCGGGTGGTGCCTGATCTAACCGCGTGATAGATGGATAGCGACGATGCCTGCAGCACTCGTGCACTCGCAGCACGAAGGATACTGTGGCGGTACCTGGTGTAGGAACGCATCACGCCCACCCACGTGCGCTGTTCACGATGTATATATATATATAATATATATATATATAATATATATATAATATATACATATATGTGTGTGTAAGACGAGCACGTCTCTCCATCTACCGCCTGTCACATGTGTGTGTGTGTGTGTGTGTGTGTGTGTNGCGTGTGTACGTGTGTGTGCGTGCGTGTGTACGTACGTGTGTACGTGTGTGTGTGCGTGCGTGTGTACGTACGTGTGTACGTGTGTGCGTGCGTGTGTACGTGCGTGTGCGTGCGTGTGTACGTGCGTGTGCGTGCGTGTGTACGTGCGTGTGTACGTGTGTGCGTGCGTGTGTACGTGTGTGTACGTGTGTGCGTGCGTGTGTACGTGCGTGCGTGTGTGCGTGCGTGTGTACGTGCGTGTGCGTGCGTGTGTACGTGCGTATGTACGTGTGTACGTGTGCGTGCGTGTGTGTGTGTGTGTGTGTGCGTGCGTGCGCGTGTATGTGTCTCGCGGAGGAAAAGATCAGCTATACGGTTATATATGTCTTGCGGATTGGCGCGCTGCTACGGTGGGGATCGTATGTCTAGCAGCGGGCCGTACGCTCATCTTGTTTAAGCGAAGATCGGCAGAGGACTGGCTACATGCTGCAGTTAGATGGATGGATGGATGGATGGATGGATGGATCGGATGGATGGATGGATGGATGGATGGATGGATGGATG
>NW_014580645.1:0-7187 GCF_000485595.1 Priapulus caudatus
ATATATATATATATATATATATATATATATATATATATATATTCTAATCATGAATACAAAGTCACACCTACCCGTAAATTCATGCGCCCATCTATACGCACACGCTCACGCGTGTTTACATTCACGCTCTCAGGCACACATTTCACGTGTATACACACGTACGTACACACGCGCGCACGCTCGCAAGCAAACAACAAAACGCACTAAGCCAGCCCGGGAGTTACGTATCAAGAATACACACGAGGGTAATCGAAGCTGCTACTGAGACTATAGTATCAACACGGGCTACCGATATTCACCGAACGCTTTGGTCTTTCTCTCTCTCTCTCTCTCTCTCTATCACTTTTACTCTCTCTCGCGTGCGCGCGCGGGCGCTTTCTCTTTCTCTCGCGCGCTGTCTCTCTCTCTCTCTCACACACATACACACACAGCTAGCCTTTTGTTTATTTTACGCTCACTGACGCAGTGCGACCCGCTAATCGTAACGATTAAACGAGGCGTCAAGTTAAACAAATACATCGGCTTGCAAAAAGAGAAAGAAAGAGAGGGGAGAGAGAGCCGAAGAGGAGGAGGATTAAAGGGGAAAGAACATGAGATGGAGAGAAAGAAGAAGGGGGGAGAGCGCAAGCGAGGGAAGGATACCGAGAATAGGAGAGACAGAGAGTGAGAGAGATGGGATGAGGAAAGGCGGAAGAAAATGATGGGGTGGAGGAAGGAATAGATAGAGGGAAGGAGGGAGGAATGGAACGTAGAAAGCGAGCTCTATCTATCTATCTATCTATCTATCTATCTATCTATCTATCTATCTATCTATCTATCTATCTATCTCTCTATACTATCTAATCTATCTATCTATCTATCTATCCATGCCATCACCATTCCTATCTTAATGCTTTCTATCTATCTTATCTATCTATCTATCTATCTATGCTGTCTGTCTTTCTCTCTCTCTTTTTCTCTTTTCCTCTCTCTTTCTCCTCTCCTGCATGCGCCGCTCCTTCTCTCTCCCTGTTTTACTCCTTCACTCCGGTCTCACTCTCTTGCTCCGCGCTCGGCTCGCTGTTTCTCTTTCTCTCTCGTCTCTATATCTCGCTTTCTCGAGCTTTCTCTCCGCTCACATCTCCCTCTCCGTTCGTCTCCGCTTTCCTTCTCCTTCCTCTCCAATCTCTCCCCCGTTCGTTCAATCACCCTTCCGCTCTCGCGTCCTTTCCTCTACGTAACTGCCTCGCTCAAGGTTTAAACACGCGTTTTTCTATAGCATTGTCGTGACCAAGGAAGGCGCAGCGGCAGTGGCGACAGACGTGTCACACCGGCCGAGCTACACAGCCTCTTCAATTCAGGCGATCGTATTTACGGAAACGTCGGCTTGGGCTCATAATGTACGTACATACTGCGGCCTCCCTCCGCGCTCACGAATTATTGATAGGCAAATAACAATGCTAGCGCTTTGAAACGAACCCATTCAGAAAGTCAGGCGAGCGCGTTGCTTGCAGTACAAATAGGAGCGCGGCAAGGCGTCCGAGAATAGCGCCTGCCTGCCAGCATGTAATGTACGCCTGAATAGGCGTGAACGCCGGCAGCCATTGTCGCGGCGCGTGCAATTACTTTTATATATAGAGAAATTAAACTATTTTTCGTAATACTATTTTCGTCTCTCATCCCAATTTCGCGGCTTTTTCATCTGTCCTCTTTGGCACGCGCGCTCACTCACTCCTACCCCCTCCCTCCTCTTGCTCTCTCGACTCCCTCTATCTCTGTCAGCGCGATATCAGGTCCATGTCGCTTACAGCAAGGCATTCTAGACGTACTGTCATATATTCATTATGTACAATATAATCACTATATATATTATATATACATATATATATATATATATATATATAAATACTATATATATTTGCTATCTAACACCTGTATCAAATATATACTGGCTTTGCGTAAAGATACCTTGTGTCGATGGCGCCGTACTCTTTAATTATGTAGAAGTGTGCATGGCCAAACCGAGTGAATATGTCAGATCGAACCCAAAGGCTGAAACGAAGCGATAGAACTCCGCGACTAGTCCTCATGATAGCGAGAAGATATCAGCGTTTGTTTTAAAACGCATCGTAACGGCGTGGTCGATGTACATACACAGGATGTACAGAATTCGCAATGATTCTTATAATTTATATTTTTTTTTTTTTTTGCTGGTTAAATGAGAGACCATGTCTGCCACAGCGCGCTGGTTTTCTCGGCATGTTATCTTTTGGAACATCTTTCAGATTTTAAATTTCAATATAGAATGTTGGATTTGTTAATATTTAGGATAGTCCACTGATTCAGATGTGCTGACTGAATACTCATGAGAGCTGAAAGATATTATTTTAATAATAGTCATATTGATCGTGACAAATGACCCTGATAACCGCTATCAGATAGCAGCTCCATATATGGGGTAAAATGAACGTTTCTCGAGAAATTCATTAATAATTTGTTTAAAATAATTATTATTGCAAGATTTCTGCGTATCGTAAATGCTCGCTAAATACTAAGCGACGATGGGAAATAAATGCCCCACGGTCGCATCAAATCGCGCCACGCTCTCGCGGTTGCCCGTTATTAGATTTATAGTAAGAGATGTAGGCAAGTCAGTGGGAAAGATTTACACGGAGGCATACGGCATAGACACGCGTACATTGTCTTACATATTAGAAGCTCTCTAACGTAATTTAACTGACCGTCGGGTGCTGCAATGGGCGAAATGTGTGAAAAGATAATTCGATTGGTTTTTTTGGGCGATGTGTGAAATGCAAGTCGTCCATGCAAACCTTCGTTTGCCTTGTTCTCTAGTGTCCTGTGTACCGCCGTGCGTGCGGGCGTGTGTAAATATACACGCATGCGTGCGTTGCGTGCTGCGTGCGTGACGTGCAGCCTGCATGCGCGTGTGCGTGCGTAAGGGAGTCGGCCTGCGTTTATATGCGCTGATGCGTGCGAGCTTGCGTGGATGAGTACGCGCTTTCGTCTGTTTGTGTAGCGTACATCGCCACGCGCGTTCACGCCGTACGTGTCGCGTGCGCGTGCACTCGCTTTCGTATGGTCGTGTGTGCGTGCGTTCGTACATGTGTAATCTTTTCAAAACTTAGCTATTCTCGGCCGTGAATTGTGCAAGACGACGATGGAAATTGCGCTCAAACGTCAATTCTCGCCGCAATTTTTATTAGCAAGTCAAAATCGTAGCATGCTCATCGCCGGCTATATAATACATACGTCGAAGTTTGCGTTCGAAATCAAGCGCTCAACCTTATGGCGGGGAGTCTCCAAGGGCCGTGCGCAAAAAAGCCTGCTGATAATGGGCAGTATGACCGACTTTTTATGAGGCGAATATCGCGCAGAACATGAATAATAGCAAAAGCTACGCATGTGGAAATATTGTTGGCAGATGATACAACAACGACCTAACTAGCTACTGGGCGTTACTAACATGCGCTGTTGGCCTGTACTCGGCTGTGGTGGTGTGCTGGCTGCTGTTGCTGCCACTTTGGCTATACTGCTGCTGCTGCTGTGTTGTGGCTGCTGCGCATTACTAAAAGTGTCAAATTAATTTACGGCAAAAACAACTTCAATCAAAAGTAAAAATTGCGCAGCAGAAATGACATAAATAAATGTTGGGCATTCACTTTCTACTAACTATTTTAATTATTTGCTTCAAAGATTTTTTCAACTATAACAACTACTTAATAGCATAGCGCTGCCATTCTCATTTCGCGTTGGAGAAAAATTAAAGGAAATCGCATTCGGCGTTCCTAGCATCAAAGAGCGGCAACACCAATTTTCTCCTTTCTTACGCAGTAATCTAAAAGTCGACCTTTGAGCCTAAATAAGCAACTCCGTCAAAATAAATTATCGCGCTCCAAACACATTTGCGTTGAATTCGCGTCCACCCTACCCCGCTCAATTTCAGTCGTCGTAAATTAATTTAGTCAACAAGGCACGCGTATAATACTGTTAACGCAACGCAGCATGCCAGACTCGGCCTACTCGCTCTTTTAACTGCTCGTAATGCGTTCGTTGAGCGTAGGTTAAGCAAAATTCGACGCGCACGTGAGAGCGAACTAATTCACTAGAAGGCTCCGTGAACCGCGCGACATAACCGTGCTGCGTGCATCCTAGCCTCACATCCTCCGCATGTCGAGCAGCAGCACGATGAAAACCACGAGCAAATGATAATGATAAGTAATGAAAATGATAATTAAAGATGCTAATTGTCCTTTCTGCGTATTACATTACGGAGTGATTATTATTGTTTTTTTAAGCTCTATTTATACTATGCTATATTGAGTGTATAGGAGTCTCGGGACTTGGATGTCTACGTCGCAGAACGTAAGATCTAAACGAATCTGCGCCCATTAAACATAGATTCTAATAACTATATATATGTTATATATGAATAATTATTACAAACTAATAATATACTCGTGTGCTAACCATCGTTATGTCGAGTAGCTTGCTGTGTGTAGCCTCTAGCAGAAACCAAAGATATACCGTACAGAATGGCTCGTATAAATGCTCGAATATACGTAGAGGGCAATAAGTCCCGCATTCCATCCAAAGGCCTTAAACAATAGCTGCTTCAGCAGCAAACTACTCTGGGTCCGATTCTATACATTGAAATAATTACCCGCAAAAAGTATACAAAAATGTTTGGTGTGAAACCAAAGTTGTGCACTAAATATCTTTAAAACGTTACGTATAATGTAATAGCCAAGGATAATCACAGCCGCCAGCACACCGCCATTATGAGGCGGACTACTGCTAGAACAGCTCCATAATAAATACGTATCTGCGCTTCAAAGCATATCGGCTGTGTCGTGATAAGTTACACTCATTGAACATTGTGCTTTCAGCATCATTAGGCAAGCAAGGCAGGCGTCCTAACGACCATGGCCGCCACGAAACGTACCAAATACTACTTACGAGCAACCCACTGCGCTAATCCTCCGCTCTTGCTTTTTCATCACCTCTCTCACTTTCTCTCATTTCATCGCTGTTGTTCCTATCTTGAGCGACAAAAATATTTAATAATCATTTTCATTCTAGCCGACAATAAATCGCGCGACAATTTTAACAAAGTAGCCAATCAGCAGGCCAATAGTAAAGATTCCCCGGCAACGAAATTGGGCTGCTCAGGCTGTCTTTAGATTGGGAATAGCGTCCCTGTCAAATGGACCGTTATGTGATCAGGGAAATTGAGTTTTTATATGCTCAGTGCATTTATTTGTGCATGGGCTCACCAGATTGAATGAAAACATTTGGTTAATTCCTAGCACATGAAATCAGATCTCAAGATAAGCCCATTAATATTTAACAGTCCTCGAAGTTTAAAAAGCTTAAAATGTTGCCATGGTCTATAGTGAGAGAAGGAGACGAACCTCTGACTCACGCCAGCCTGTAGTGTGGGCTGATGCAGTCGCTGCGGTTTTGATGATAAACTTTACGGTTGATACGTTTGTGCTGGCCAGTATTCTTCACCTTATGTTTGATAATAATTAGCTGGCGCAGGAAATCTTTACATCAGGTCTAGCTGCAGCATTTTTTTCTCGAGATTGTTACACTCGACCGAGTTCACTTTTGTACTCCAGAGGCAACCAGATTTCTGCATATGATGTGAGTTGAACAAGGTAATAAATCCTCGTGATGGTAACAGCAGGCCCACAGCACGGGATTCGACGGCTGTGTGAGAGAGTCCAGACTGTGTGTACAACGTGTATGTATACATAATATTATCCTACGAGATGAAAACTCACGCATTGGCTTCTGAGATCAATACAGAATTGACAACCGGTGAGATCAACGGCAACACAAAACAACACCCACATAACTACGCCAGAAATCAATAAGCAACAAACCCAATAACCGACCGACCTATAATAACATAACAATAACAAAAACAAAACAATAAAAACCAGAAAACATCGCCAATGAAAAAATTAAGTAATGCGCTTGAAACGCAAAACAGTTGGCGGACGCCATCTGAAGAAGCGAGATTGCGTATGCATTACCATCAATAAAATGACGACGTCATCTATCAGGCAATCACGCTAATTAAATCTACGCGCCGTGTAAGTCTTAAAGGAAGCCACTCAGCCTGTATACTTTAATCTCTGCGGGCGTGCACTATATCCTACAATTCTCCTCCCCCTCCCACCCTCCCCCCCCCCCCCGGCGCCTGAACGTTTTCTTCTTCATTCACGTCGGTAACGCCAATAGAGGTTGTGGCTTCACGTGACCGCGGACGAGACGAACCGTGAAAAATGAACGCGTTTTTTTATTATAACTCGTGAACATTACGCTTACTCACGTAATGTTGTAATCGATGTAATCGTAAACTGGCTCGCTAGCTTTTCGGGTATATAGTAGGTCGCAGTAATTTATAGTAGAGATAACTATAAAAACCAATATAGAGTATATAGAGATACTATAGAGTAATATAAGAGTATAAGAGTAGCAATATAGTAGGTCGGCAGGCGTGTCTGGGTCGCACACTGCTGGCTATGTGCGAGCGAAGTGAGGCGAGTTGACCAAATCAATAATGCACAATTAATTACGAAGGTACGACTGGGCCGCTCGGGACACAGAGAAATGCAATTACGTTAGATTCGGCCCTGCACGCACGCCCCAGAGTTTAGCTCCGCCTAAATGTCCCAGGATAATAGCTAACACGCACTCACCTAGGCCTGCCGCCCACGCAACAAGCCTCACACCCGCACAAGCACGCCAGCACGACGCAGCACAACACACACACACACACACACACACACACACACACACACACACGGCGCGCGCGCCGCGCGGGGCGCACACGCCACGGGAGCGCGTACACTCGCGTGCCACAATCGGTCTTGCCCGTGACGTGACTCGAACGCCATGGGGTTAGTCGCCTTGCCAGCCTGCTGCTTATCCTATCACCCCACCACCCACACGCCCCCTCCCGGAGATGGAATCACAATTTGAGAGCCGCATCATTGTAATGATTATCTAATGTGAATCTTCTTTCTCCTCCTCCTCTCGCGTCTCTCTCTCTTCTTCTTCTTCTGCTCCCTCCCTCCTCTCTCTTCTCTTTTCTCTTCTCTGTCTTGCTCTCTCCCCCCCTCTGCTCACACGCGCAACACACGCACGAACGAACGCACGCAGCGCACGCAACGAGG
>NW_014580645.1:7212-9025 GCF_000485595.1 Priapulus caudatus
ACGACACGAATCCGACACGAGACGCGACACGAGCACGGCACGACCACGGCACACAAGACAAAGACAAGAGAACACAACACATGCCGTCACAACAGAACAATCACAAATGCACAACGTTGTAATATGAATTTACTAATACAATATCAGATTACAACACAAATTACACACAAATACAACCACAACCACAACACAACACATCACAACCCACACAAACACAACAACCCACACAAACAACACAACACAACACAAACCAACCACAACAACAACACACACAACAAACCAAACACAAACAGAACAACACAACAGCAACACAACACAACACAACACACACAACACAACACAGACACCAACACAACAAACACAACACAACACAACACAACACAACACAACCACAACTACAATACCAAACTGGAGATACATTACCTGAACTACAAACTACAAATACCAATATGATATAGTTTTCTCAATACCTTCTCTTACCTAGCTTCAATGTAACCTTTTACGTTCTGCCGTGTAGCCGGCTCAGGCATTGTGGCTCACATTTGAGATAGAAGCATGATGCGCCTTCAGCTGCCGCTGTATTGAGCATCTCAGCGCCGCGCCATTAACCCTTCTAAAGCAACGTCACTTTATGATCCGTGAAGAATTAATAAGTCAGGAGCGTTATTTGATTTGCTTAGTGCCGCCAATACGGCTTGATATAGCTGATGTCTCAGGAGCTCGTTCAAGTCTCTCTTCTCTCTCTCTCTCTCTTCTCTCTCTCTCTCTCACTCTCCTCTCTCTCTCTCTCTTCTTCCGCTTCACTCTAGGTCTCTATCCTTCTCTCTGCCTCTCGGCTCGTAGATAGATAGATAGATAGATAGATCGCTAGATAGATAGATAGAGAGATAGAGAGATAGATAGATAGACAGATAGATAGCGAGAGAGAATGCGAGAGAGAGAGAGAGAGAGAGCCAGCAAGCGATGGGCATCTTCTAACGTAAGTTAGCCACGGACAAATTGCGTTACCGGCACCCCCAGCGGAGCAATAGTAAGGGGATTTATCTACTCGGAAATACTTCCTGAACTTCCTTCACTTAAAGAGCCCATCGAGATGTTGCTAGTTCGCTAATTTCCTGTCTGATAACCGCAGCGTCTCCGGATTCGCGTAGAAGTGGGGGATGGATTTTACTGGTCGCGTGCGCATGCGCGTGCGCGTGCGCGGCGGCGTGAGCGGGTGAAGGAAGGGAATGTCCTGGATGCCGACACGCACAACTACGCGCAAATGAAAAGTCCATTAAGAAATTAGCGGCGGAAATTTGCTTTCGTGAAATCTCGAAGCAAACGCAAATGAGTCGCCGGCGCTTTCTGATTATAGCAACAGAAAGCGCGCGCTGCCTGCCCGACTGCTGCCTGCCTGCTCCTCCCACGTGCATGATTATGATAATGATGGTGATGATTATAATTTTGAGAGTGATTATCACTATTATTATTATTATTATTATTATTATAATTATGATGATGATGATGATGATGATGATGATGATGATGATGATGCAATGGGAAGCAGGGAGAATTAATAATCTATAGCATCTCAACTGAGCGAATGTATCTGGCCGTGTGCGTATGTGCATGTGTTTTTCTAGACTACTTAGCAGTTACTAAGCGAACACGACACGCGAGCTCTCTTCACGCCGAAACCGCGCCGGTGAACTGTAGATTATAAAATGCAACTCGCGTGAACGCGTGCGCGTATGTGTATGTGTACGTGTATGTGTATGTATGTGTGTGTGTATGTGTGTGTGTGTGTGTGTGTGTGTGTGCGCGCGCGCTT
>NW_014580645.1:12323-13479 GCF_000485595.1 Priapulus caudatus
CACGCCCGCCCGCCCGCACGCACGCACACACACGCACAGAGAGAGAGAGAGGGAGAGACGCGTGTGCGTGCACTAAGCTGCGCGTGTACGACCGTACACTATGGTGGCCGAGATGGCTACGGATATTTTTATTATTTATTTGTAATTCATTTTCATTCCAAATTCATTTTCATTCCAAATTCATTTTCATTTCAAATTCATTTTTATTCCAAATTCATTTTCATTTCAAATTCATTTTCATTCCAAATTCATTTTAATTTCGAATTCATTTTCATTCCAAATTCATTTTCATTTTAAATTCATTTTCATTCTAAATTCATTTTCATTCCAAATTCATTTTTATTCCAAATTCATTTTTCTTTTCAAATTCATTTTCATTTCAAATTCATTTGCGAGGCCGCAATCGCGGTGGCCGAGATGGCTACAGATATTGGTGGGGGCGGAGTGACGTCACTTCCCTTTAGTGCAAACCTTCAAACTCAATAAGAAAACAAACGCTATTTGTAAATGTTTTGTCTTGGTTTATGATCGGTAGATAAGTAAGTTTTCTAATGTATTTTCCATGAAAAACACACATTTTACTCATTAATATAAAATATAGTATCACTATAATTGCAATTCTTTGTGTAAATGTGTTATTTTCATCTTAATCCTAAAGTTATGAGAGGGTCTGGGCTCTCGTAATACTACATACTCAAACCACAACTAATTACAGGGCGCGGCCATTTTGGAGTAACTAAAAACATGAATCGGAAAACCTAATAAATCAATTAATAAAATCAAAAAGGGAAAAGGCTAGCAGTATTAAAGTACGGATAAAAGAATAAGGCGGAGATAAATAAAGAAACAATTAAACTATAATACGAATGGAAAATAACTCGGCCGGTACCAGCGGATGCAAAAAGGCTAAATGTAAACAAACGGCGTCGTCAAGGCGGTGTCCCGGTATATTTCTCAGCCGGGAAATAAGTCGACACTGTGTGTTCTGCGCATGCGTCAAAACCCGGTCAACAAATTTACCGTGTAAGACCACGGGAAATTTCAGCTGGTAAATAAGTCGACGCTACAATTTCTAGCTAGTTTAGACTGGTAGGAGAAATTGAGAGGGGGAAATTCACCCCCTTGCCCCCTCCCCTATATGATAGTAATTGTAGTT
>NW_014580646.1:0-15526 GCF_000485595.1 Priapulus caudatus
TGTGTGTGTGTGTGTGTGTGTGTGCGTGCGTGCGTACGTCCGTACGTGCTTGTATGCGAGTGTCTGCGTTGCATGGATACAGCGAGTAAGCGCTCGCCAACGTAAGTTCGCGAGTCGACCATGCCACCTCACCCAAACTTAATAGCTAATTTCACAAGCCGTGGCTCACAGCGTGACATCGAGTGTCTGTCCGCACGCAGCAGCAGCAGCAGCTAACAGCAAAACTCGTAATGATAATAACAGCTACATTACGCGCGTGACGATCGCGCCATCGGCTCAATTATAACAGTTGAAGCGTTATGAGAGCGATGGGGATAACATCGCTCATCGTCATGATGTCACGCAATCAAGTCATTTGTGGAGGACGCTCGTCCTGTGGGCCCATCGTCAGAAACGTAACTAATTATGACATCATCGTGTAACTAACAGGATGTCATAAATTTGGCACGTGAAGTGTGTTGTGCAACCCGGACTTCGCGGTAGTCGTCGGTTGTTCATTCATGATGTGATAGACGATGGCTCTCTTACCCGCACATGTCAAAAACTGGTGACTGTCTCCAGAACTAGCGCTTTCTTACCCGCCTTCCCTTCTTTCTCCCCTCTCCCCCTTCCCGCTCCTCCTCCGACCCCTCCTTCATGGCCTGCCGCGAGGGCGTCCCTCTTCGCAGTGCGAGGAACGACAGCCAGTTGGGGGGAGGAGAGAGAGAATGTTACTTAATTGCGTGCCTTCCATCTACTATAATCAGTGTGCGCTAGGGTGGGTATATAGATGTCCCGGTTCTGATAAAGGCTACAAAAGCAATTTGCAGTCTCGGTGTAAGTAGTTTTGGATTGATTCAGGTCAATCGGCACGTTGCTTGGCAGGTTTCTCTTCATCTTGTCGTGCTACAAATCGAGAGAAAACCCCTTCAAGGCTCCGCCAGATCAATGCACGCGCACGCACGCACACGCACGCACACACACACGCACGCACGCACGCGCACACACACGCGCGCGCACACACACACACACACACACGCACGCACACACATGTGAGTTGGTCTATATCTTCCTGGCGTAAGATGCCAAAGCCGATGCCTCCCTCTCCGGCAAAGGTCACTAGTTCAACTCATTACTCATTTTTTCTGCCGACAAAAGAATAGCTTGATGACAAGCATCCTAGAAATTGACAGCCCTGCCTAATTAGTTAACGGCGTTCTCGCTATAGGGCCACAGATCGATATCGGCAAGTGCTGGTACACGCATTGGATGCACACACACGCGCGCACACTCACACACACACACGCATGCATGCACGCACTCACTCACGCACGCACGCACGCGCCCGCACACACACACACACACACACACACACACACACACACACACACACACACACAACTTACGGATGCGAGCGAGCAGCGCCCAGCAAGCGCATGCAGCAAGGCGCCAGCAGCCGTGAAGCCGCACATACGCCGGGCTCTCTAATAATAACGGCCACTTCACATTTGCGACGACCGCATGACTTAAACCCGATGCGGGCTATCATTAGTCATTTGTCCGTATCGGACTGCCGATATTAACATTCGGGAGTCGTTCTAACGACTAGCAGGGGGGGAGACGCTGTGTTCGGTGGTGGTGCTAGCGCGCACTATGGGCCACAGCGCAACCATAACGCAAAGACGCGCTGAAGAAATTTCATGTTAATGTTTATGATGATGAACAAACGCTCATTGCGTAAGCTAATTATGTCTCGGCTCTTTACTATGTGACTCCTTTGACTTTGACTATGTGTTATGTACTATTCGTCTGGCACACACGCACACGCGAACGCATACACACGCGCGCGCGCACACACGCAGAAAGAGAGAGACACAGAGAGAGAGGAGAAGAGAAAGAGAGAGGGGCGAGAGAGAGAGAGAGAAAGAGAGAGAGATAGAGCGCGATAGAGTGAGAGAGAGGGAGAGGGAGAGAGAGGAAAAAGAAAGCGAGAGAGAGAGAGAGCGAGCGAGCGAGAGAGAGAGAGAGAGAGAGAGAGAGAGAGAGGAGAGAGAGAGAGAGAAGGGAGAGAGAAAGAGAGAGGAGAGAAGAGAGAGAGAGGGAGAGAGAGGAGATGGAGAGAGAGAGAGATGAGAGAGAGAGAAGAGAGAGAGAGAAGAGAGAGAGAGAGAGAGAGGAGAGCAGGGAGAAGAGAGAGGGGTGATTAAAATTAAGCGAGCGTGTTATTTGTATGATTCTTTGCCAGAAATTAACATTTACGCGATAATAATAGTGGATGGATTTAAAAAAAACTGTAATGGGTGATATTAAAAAAATCGCGCAGTTATTTCTCGGTTTATAGAGGATTAGCCGGATGTATGTGTCTCTTAAGGCTATTTGGAACTTTGGCCAGGCGAGTGTCCTATAGCAACACTCTATATTGTGCTCTAAGGCAAAGGAAACAGTAAAGAATAACTTAAATTGACTCCTTTCGGACGCACGAGACGAGCAGAAACGGACAAAAAACCCTGCGACATAAATTTGACTAGCGATTAATCAGATGCGTAAAATGTGGATTAAGCTGATACTTCGAATAATCGGCACAGGAGAGCTTTATAAGGCGACGTTGGAAATATCTGAATGCAAAAGCACACCAGCAGAAATAACGTGTGTATAGCCCACTTGTCACCACATTTCCACATCATTTGAGCACACGAACATTTTATGCGGAAGTGCCGTAAATAAATATGCAATGTAACCAGATAAAAATGTATCGTATCGAAAATCGAGCACCAACTACTTAGCAACGAATATAAAACGCACCAATATAGACTCAGCATATACGCAAAATGTAAATGGCACATCGCGCGAAAAAATAGAACACACATCGTCGTCGTCGCCCCTAGTTAGTTTCAGATCTAAATTAATGGTACTGCCAGGCGGCAATGAAAATGGCAAACTTATAACGAATTAAGCCGCTATAATGAGTGTATATCATCGATTTTCTATAGTTACTAACTCGGTTAGCGCAGGTTAAGAAACTTCGGCGAATTATTCTTGTCGAAAGCAGCGTCGTCCTTAGAACTCAATCACTGTCTATCATCTCGCACTCTGGATGTAAGCAAATGAACACAGATCATCAAAAACGCGCTTCTTGCACGACGAAGATAAATGTTTTTAGCATAACGACTCTAGAGCGTCATTTGATCGTGCAGTTAACACAATGGAGAGAGTCACCAGCAAAAACACGTCATGTTGTTTTAGTTACAAACCCATAAATGCGAATGAATTGCACTGAATGAGGGCCATCCCCCGTCCCAACCATAATCAAGTATGTAATCGTGCTCAAAATTATAACCAGTTCTCTGATACTGCGGGGCGAGTCGTGTTCATGTAACGTTCTCACCGAGCCGTCGTGTCCCGGGCGGCTGCCTGCTCAGTCTAACTCAATCTACATGAACTATACTAACAAAGAGTGTCTGAGGCTCGACTAACTCACTTAGCGAGCAGCGAGGCTCGCGACCACGCAGCATGTCTTCCTTATAGTTCATTGTTTCGCTCATATAGTGGTTCGCTGGACCTGCTGCCGCGTGTGATTTTTTACAGTACGAAATCAGATCAGGTTGGCGTTTTATTGCATATCTCATCAAATAGAGCCCGTTAGACGTTACATCTGCACTGGCTTGGCAAAACATTATCGGTATGGCAGCTTATGCTGTAGGTATATATTCGTTACACTTACGACGTATATATGAGTTCAACGACAGTGCGCAATCGTTGCAGATCGGTAGGCCAGTTACTAAGCCACGAGCTTGGCGATCCGTTCTGTACTAGGCGATGGGAGTATTGTCATCGTTGTCAGTTCGTTTCCACGGGCTGGCAGTCAAGCCAGTCATGAGCGCTATCCGCGTATGGCGATGCGGTCGTTAAGAAGTAGGCGGCGGGCGTGGCCAGTCGGAGCCGATTATTACGTATTCACGTTGCGGGGCGTCTGCTAGCGTGCGTAATGTTACTTCGTCGATCGTTTCGCTGTAGTGCAATTTTTCCTTTGTTGCATGCTCGTCTCACGAATTGCGTCACATTATCTGCGATGAAGACTGTATGCGGCGGTTGGTGCAGATCTGAGTTTATTGCGCTTGATACACACAGTGTACTGTTGCGGTCTTAGGCGATACTTAGTGTACGTTTCTCGTTGCGGCGTGGCACTTGGTACCTTGATATAGTTACATCGTTGCGGCGCCGTGAGGTGAAACAATGTGTAGTTGACGTTGTCCCTCGTTGCAGGCGTACGCTTCAATTATGGCTGTATCTTAAATTTGAGTCGTTATCGGTCCGATGCTTGCGCTGTGCATTGTATACGTTGTTCCATTCGTTGCGGGCCCGTCAGTCCACGTTTTCAGATGTCTATTTTTCTACATGAGCTGATATGTTTACGTTGTCCACATGCTCCCGTCATTCATATATAAACAACGGTTAGTGCACGTGTGTGTGCCGTATTGTTGTAGTGCTTTTTGTCGATTCTGTGTGTGTGTGTGTGTGTGTTGGTCGTGTGCTGCGTTGGCATTGTTACGTTGTTCATCGGCGTGGTTGTTGCGCTGTGCGTTGTGTCAGTGTGGTGTGTGTGTGTTAGCGTGTGTGTGTCATCCGTTGCGGGCTTTTCGATTGTGTGTTGTACGTGTTGTCGCTGTGTGTGTGCGTGTGTGTGGCTGTGTGCGTTTGTTACGTGATGTTCGTAGATGCTGTGTGTGTGATTTGTACGGGCGGTGGTATTGTGTTAGCCGTTTTGTTTGTCGGTTGCGGTGCGTGGCATTGTGTTACGGTGTTGTCCGATCGTTGCGGGGTGTGCTGTGTGACGTTGGTGTTGAAGCCGTGCTTGTTCATCGGTCTGCGGTGCGCTTGACAGTGTTAACGTTGTTTCCGTGATCCGTGCGGCGGGCGACTGTGTGTGTTATGCTGATACGGTGTTTTCTTGTCATGGCGTTCTGCGAGCAGTGCATAACATTGGCGTGATGTAATCTAGCGTCCCATATCGCAGTGCCGGAGCGGTGCATTGTTACGTTTTCATCGGGCGCGGCGTGGCGTGTTTAACTTGTCGAAATCCGTGCGGGTGTGCTAGTAGGCATTGTTACTGTCTCGTCCGTTGGCGGGCGTGGACAGTGTGTACTTGCTAGATCAGTT
Organism: Priapulus caudatus; assembly: GCF_000485595.1. NCBI lineage: Eukaryota > Metazoa > Priapulida > Priapulimorpha > Priapulimorphida > Priapulidae > Priapulus > Priapulus caudatus. Next base: position 5,137 of record NW_014580646.1, read on the forward strand.
GCAGCGTGGCGTTGTTCACGCATTTGTCATCGCGTTGCGGCGCGTGGCATTGTTACGCTTGTCGCGTTGCGGGCTGTGGCATTGTTACCGTTTCATAGTTGCACGGCGTTGGCATTGGTGCCTAACCCTTTCACTTCGCAAAATCTTGAGACTAGCTAAGAGTTGTCAACACTTAAAGCCGTGTCACATGCGATCCATGCGTGAGTGCTGTTGCATCTGGTTACCTCACGGTTTCGTCGTTCGGCAGCCGATGCCAAGCAGCAGTCTTAAGCAGCAAGAAACTCGCGTAGATGCGATAGATACAGGCGTGCATTGAGCGAGTTTTAAGCGTTGTGTTGGTCCTGTAGGGCAGTGTCATTGTGAACGCGGTTAGTCATCCGTGCGCGCCATCGGGCACGTGTACAACATATCATAGTTACGTTGTATCCCAGATATAATGCGGTTTATTGATGCAGCGATGAGGATCAGTTAGCACACATGTTCGTCATACGTTGCGAATCCAGGAGTGGTCGAGCGAACAGAGCGTGGCGTGTGCAACGTTCTGTATCGTCGTGTGGAGACGCTCGGTCTGCGTGGGCCCGAGTCGGTAAGAAGTAGGTTACAACTGTCGATCAACTAATTATGTACTGAGTCACATAAGTGCTATATGCGAACATGAGATGATCACTGATTATTCTTGTTGCAGGCGGCTTGAGAGCTGGTGTTTGGGTCCTACATCTGCGTCATCGTTGCCGAGAGCGCTCGGCGTACATGTCGTTCGAGCTTGTTCGAGTCGTTCAGTGCGAGTAGGAGCTATGGGCGCTGCACTCTACGCGACATTAGCCGTCGTCTCGTCATTCCGTTGCGGCTGGACATTGTTCTTATGTCACAAGTCATACGTCGGGCTGTAGGCTGTTGTTACGGTGTTCGTTGCGCGTCGAGAGAGCGCGTGCGAGCCGCTTTCTTCTTAGCCCGAGCCTGTTGCTTACCTTTCGTCGTCTGCGCTCGCTGTTCCCCTGGCGTCTGCTTACCTTTCGCGCATCTCCTCGAGCTCTGCTCGCTCCGTTAATGAGCCGTCCGAGTATGCGTACCAGCTCTGTCGCGCACGCGGCACGGAACGCACGTAGCCAGGCTGGTGGGTGGAGGTAACGAGGAGAATGTTACTTGACAATCGCGTGCCTTCTGCTATCGTAGCTGACTATTGAGCAGTGTAGCGCTAGGTGAAGTTTATGAGGCGTAGAGTGCGCTGCCGGTGCACTGAGTTAATTAACGGCTACAAATGTATATCGTTGCGGAGCGCAAGTGTAGTCAGTCTTCCACGTGTGCGTAAAGTCTAGTGTTTTGGCAGTTGCAATTCAGGTGGCGATATGTTTACGCGCACGTTGCGTTTTGTCACGATCTTGCTCTTTGCAGTGGAGCTTGTCGTGCTACGACAAAATCGAGAAGCAAACCCCTTCGATTAAGCTTCGCGCGCGCAGAGTCAAGTGGCGCGGAGGCAGACGCACGTTGACGGTTGTCATACTGTTGTGGGCGTGGCATAGGTTACCACCACTAACACGCATCTGCTCACACGCGACTGCAAGCGGTGGCATTGTTACGTGTCATCGTTGCCGAGCCACACACGCGAGCTGGCGCAACGTCTGTGCACGACAACAACACACCACACACCAACCAGTCAAAGGTGCGACGTGGCATTGTTACTTGTCGCCGTTACGGGCTCACGACTATGCATTGTACGTTGTCATCGTTGAGACCGGCGTGCAATTCGTTCCGTTCGGTCGTTGCGGGCGTGCATTGTTACGTTTGTCTATCGTTGCGGGTGCGATTGTTAGCTTTGTCATCTGTTGCGTGCGTGGCATTGTTTACGTTTCATTCGGTTGGCGGCGGCAATGTTACGTATTGCATCGTATGCACGGGCGTGGCATATTTACGATTGTCTATCGTTGCGCGGCGTGGCATTGTTACGTTGTCATCAGTTAGGCGGCGTGGCATTGTTACGTTCGACATCACACGTTGTGCGCGTGGGCATTGTTACATGTCGTCGTAGCGGGCAGCGTAGGCACTTACTATACTATCGACCACGCATCACAGCGGCAGCATCACTGCACATTGGAGCGTTGCACACGCGACTTACGCGCAACGCTAACTCTACGCGTGTGCTGAGCGTGCATGTTACGCTTGCACTACACTGCACTCGTCGTCGTTTCGAGACAGAGAGTCAGACAGCTGCAATTGCGTTACACAGCGTATGAAATGGCACCGAACATCTGCGCGACTGGACGTGCGTGAGCAGTGTACTTAGCGTGAGTCATGCAACGAAGAGATAGGAATTTTGCAGTGTAGCGCGCGCGCGATATATGGTCTTGTTTGTGAGCGTTAGATTAGAGATCAGGTTGCGAGCGGAGGAGCATAGTGTCAGGCGCTTCATTTATGCGTTACACTATCTCGTTCACTATCTCGTCTGGGCTGGACTCTTCTTTATCACGTCTGCTCTTGTTCTGCCGAGCGACTTTCTCGTCTTGTCTCTCTGCTCTATATCGTCGGCATTTCGCTTACCGTTGTTCTCGTTCGTCGGCTCTGCATCTCCTGTCTACTAATCTCTCCTCTCTCTCTCGTCTTTTCTCGTCGTTGTCCGTGCGGTGCATGTATAACGTCTCGTCGTCGTCTGTCTTGAAGGCTGGCGTTGAGTTACGTTTTGCGTCAGTTGCGGGCGTGCATTGTTACGTTGTTCGCTCTGCGTCTCTCGTCATATTGAGCACATTCCTGTGTCTAGCACGACACTAGCACTCGTACCGGGCGGGCATTTGTTACGTTGCGTCACGTTGTCGGCTGCAATGCGTATCTTGTCGTCGTTGCGGGCTTGGACATGTTAACGTTGGTCGGAGTCGTTGCGCGCGTGCATGTCTCACGCTGCCGTGTCGCCCGTGCCGGGCGTGCCGGCCGCAGTGCTTTACGGAGTACATCCGGACCATGCGAGCGGCTCGCATTCGTGCGCTAACGACACCGAGCGTTCTCGCTGCGGCCGCTGCTGGCGTAGTACAGCGAGCACTGCGAGCCCCCCGTAGCTGGCACCTATCACACCGAACAGTCTCTGCTGCTTGCTGTATCGCGCGCCCGACTCGACTCGGCTGAGACACGGACAGTCAGGAGCACCGTGCTGCACACACCGACGCCGCCGCCTATGCAATGTCACACACTCGTAGAGACATAGCTTCTGACCATCGATAACACACCATCACCCCCGTGCTGCGCAGCACAGGCAGCACTGCGACGCTCGCGCGAGCTGGCTTCATGAAAGCCATTCTTGCGCCAGCCAGCCGCCGCCGAGCTTGGACTGCTGCGAGCACATCCTCGGACATGGCTGTAGCGCCTCACTGGGGACCTGCTGACAATCACACGGGCGCACGCCGCTGCCGATGGAATCGCCGGATTGACGATAGCGCCGCTGCTGAGACACGTGACATCGAGCCCCCGTGCTGCAAGGCCCCACCGGGGACAAGTCCGCTGCCGCTGCTGGTGAGACACGGACATCGAGGCGCGGCCAATCAGCTGCGGCGTGCTGAGCACACACCGGGCAAGCGAAGGCGAGAGTCACCGGAGCACTGACCGGCACGGACGCCGACCGCGAGCGCTGAGAGCACACGGACATCGAGCCCTACCGTGCTGGCACACCCGAGCGGAGAGGAGAGGAAGGGAGGAAGACGATGGATGTGAGGAGGGAGGGTAAGAGTTGAGGGAGGGGATAGAGGAGGAGAGGAGAGGGGGAATTGGCAGATAAGGAAAGAGGAAGAAAGAGAGAACCCAGGGAGACATACAGCCTGCGTTGCAGAGAGGCTGGAGGCTAGATGAGAGCGCTAGGAGGAGGAGAGGAGACAAAGCCGGAACATACGAGCGCCAAAGGCACACACACACCCCCAGTAATGAGGCAACACAAGGGAGAAGAAAGTGCAATGCTAGTCAAGAGGGGAGCGAGGCAGGAAGGAGGAGAAGAACAGGATGTGAAAATGGCGGAGAAGGAAAAAGGAGCGAAGGGGGAGAAGGAGATGAATGAGAAGAAGGAGGGGAGGAGGAGGAAGAGCGACGGGGAGAAGGAGAAGATGAGGAGGAGGAGGAGTGCTCGACTGCTGCTACTAACTACTACTACTACTACTACTACTGGACGTACTACTACTGACTGACTACCTACTACACTCACTAACTGACGACCGCAACTGCGCGCGAGCGCCGGCTCCGCCTCGACTGCTGCACGAGACACGGACAAGCTACTGCTGCTGCTTCGAGCCCGCATGCTCCGATGGCTGCAACAACGACCTGCTGCTAACTGACACGCCTGCGCTCTCGCTGCCTGCGCTGCCGCGGTCATACGGGCGTTAGCTGCGACGTTTGCGCCCTGGCGCGTACGAGAGAGACTGGAGAGGCATCCCCACACGAATGAGACGTCTGTCATGATCCCTGCTGCACGCAATGCAATAACCCGCAACAGAGCGAGACACTACACGCAACCGCGGCACACCGTGCGTCTGAGCAGCCAACCACACCGACGGGCACCACCAGCCTGCCGCTGCTGCTGAGACACAGGACATCGAGCCCGTACCGTGCTGCACCCACCGACCGCACACACACACACACATTCATTGCCAGGTCCAGCAGCACTCACACATCAAACACAACACAACGCGTGCATCACCACACACACAAAGCACCCACGCTGCTGCTGAGACACGGACATCGAGCCCCAGCGTGCTGGCACACACCAGACGCCGCCCGACCGACCGCCCAGCCGCTGCTGCGAGACACGGGACATCGAGGCCTCCGTGCTGCACCACCGACACACACACATCACCGACGCCGCCGACCGCTGCTGCTGAACACACACGGCGAGACCCAGCAAGCACCACGCACACCATATCCCGTACACACAATAAACACGGGACTTGCTGCGCATCATCGCGAGCCTCGGCACGAGCGCCACTGCCCCGTAACACTCTGCTGCGCCTCCACACAGAGTGCGGCACTGCGCGAGCCCACTAATCCACCTAGTGCTGCACAAGTGTCTACACACCTGACTAACTCGCTGCGGCCGCCTTATGCTGCCAGCCGCTGCTGGTGCTGCCGCGTCCGCTGCTGGCTGCCGGTCTGCCTGGTGTGGTGGCTGCTTAGAGACAGTGGACGGAGACAGTGCGTTAGGCCTAGGGTAGGTTATCCACAGGGCTGACAGCGACAAGAGTTGCTATATCTGTCTGCTGGTGCCGTACATGTGTGTCGCCATCACAGCATCGCAGTCACAAGCACATCCACCATTAATCAATGCAGCATTCAGCATCATCAATTCGCGCGTCCGTCGTCGTCGTTGCTCACATCATTTTCTACAATCGTTATCGTTGTTCATCATCGTCGTCATCATCATCATCATCATCATCCATCAACGAGCACAGCAACAGCCAACACAGCAGAAGCAACCAGCAGACATGCTAGTACCTTCTCAAGACCGGCTGTAATAGCTATATACAGACAACATTGTAGAGGAAGGGCTGTGTGTTTACCCTATTACTTTGCTGGCTCGGCCGGCAGGTGAATGGTACCCACTCGTCAATCATCAGCGTCCATCGTCATCCGACCCGTTCAATCGTCATCTGCAATCACAACATCAAAATCGTCATCATCATCATCGTCATCGTCATCCAGCAGATCGGACGTCATTCATACGTCGTCGTCGCATCAATCACTGAAGGCAGTCAAAATCGTCGTCCTATCATACAACATGAGACCGGACTGCCGGCCGCCGCTGCGTGCTGAGGCGCGACATCGATCCCGGGTCCGTGCTGCTAGTCCACCATCGCTGTATCTGCCTTTTGCCCGCTGCTGCTGCTGAAGACAGGCCACATCGAGCCCCCGTGCTGAGCAACCACACACCGGACGCGCGCGCTGCCGCGCTGCTGGCTGCTGCTGAGACAACGGACATCGAGCCCCCGTCGCAACACACCGGAGCGCCCCGACCCGCCGCTGCTCTGCGCAGACACAAATTCTGGCGAGTATCATCGAGCCCGCTAAATTCGAAGTTCGCGCCACCCACAACTATATCTACTTCTGGGATAATATGTTACTCTCTGACTGGGTGGGTGTTGGCTCTTCAGCCTCCGCGCGCTGCGCTGCTGAGAACGGCCAGCACTCCAACCTTCTCCCTGCCCTCACAGTCCCCCTCGTAGCTTGCAACACTGATCTCGCGAACGCCGCGCCGCTGGCGCGCCTTGCCTAACGCGCTACGGCTCAGCTGCCGGAAGAGGACAGCGGAACAGGAGGGAGCACCGAGGCGCGGCACAACCGACGCACTGGGAGAGAAATGGGAGGGAGAGGAGAACCGGAGCTATGTAGCACGCGAGAGACCGAGCGAGCTGGAGCAAGAGAGAGAGCACAAACGAGGAACATCGAGCCATCTCGTGGCTGCACAGACAGAACCAGAGAGAGAGACGCGACGTCCAGAGTAGGAGCTGCGCGAGACCAGAGCTGACTGCATGGACTGAGAGCTGAGAGAGCGAACACACGAGAACATATGACGAGAGAGCCGAGCACGCAGAGTAGCATAAGCAAGCGAAAACAGACACACGCGAGAGAAGCGCAGCATAGAAGAGCAGAGTGCTAGACCGCAGAGGCGAGAGCCGCTGAGGCTGGGAAGGCTGCGAGATAAGAGAAGGAGCGAGGCGGAACAGCGCGAGAGAGGAGCAGCACGAGGCGGGCCAGTGGCTGAGACAAGAGCACAACAACAGCCGAGCTCCATGCAGACGAAGAGCGAACGAGCACAAGACAGAGAGAGCGGGAAGCAAGCGGTAGAGACATACGGAACTGAAGTATAAGTGAAGGAGAGAAAGCGCTAGTCAATTACAATTATTCGATGAGCGAGTGAGCCACCACGAGTGAAGAAGAGCCAAAGGACACCGTAGATCGTCGAGCTGATGCAGCAATAGTGATAGATGTGCAGTACCCACGTAGACTGCGCTTTTGCGTACGTCCAGGCCGGAGACCTCGTTCGTTCGTTCATGCACCAGCACGTACGATCAGCGTATCGATCGTACGACAGACGTACGAGCAAACGTACAAACAGACGTACTAATCTAATGGTACGAAGCTAAGCCGAGTCAGATAGCGTATAGCAGCACACACAAAAGACGTTTAGATTTAAATAAAAAATCACCACAAAGCAGGAGAACGTAAGAGGGCAAACGAGCGAGAACAGACACGATACGTAGCGAAAGAGCGGTAACGGAGAGAGCAGTAGAGAGGAGAGAGCAAAGAGAGAGAGAGAGAGAGAGAAGACGAAGAAGGAGAAACTAGAGCTGCGACGAGAGAACGACACAACAGACAGGACCACTAGCAGACAGTACAAGCACAAAGCAGAAAGAGAGAAGATAGTACGAGAGCACTGACGTATAGCTAAGCGAAGAGACGAGTGACAAGAGAGACGCAGAGCGAGCGAGAACGAGAGAGTAACACAGCACAGCAACGTAGCATCAGACAAGCAAACATAAAATGCAACGTACTACGAAGAAACACGTAAACACAAGCACATCAACGAAGCAACGATAGCACGCAGCAGCACACGTATACCATGACAGCAAAACGTACACACAGCACGATAACGAGAGAAAGATACGAGCTGAGCGAACGAGAAGCGATATGACGCACGAAGAGCGGGTAGCATCACGAAAACGTACAGGAGACATAACAAGAGAAATATACACGAGAGCGAGCGTTATGCTACAACACGTAAGGACGGAGCAGACGCAACTTAACCAAAAACACGTATCAGAATTTACACCACGAGATACTAGAGTACTACTTGACGAAGAAGACGCCAACGACCACGGAGCGTAGCGTCAGAATACGTATCTATAGTCAGATCACCACGAGACATAGCATAAGACACGTATCGTAACGAACACAGAACAATTATCTAAGCATCGAGTCACGAATCGACGGACACAGCTACTCAAACCAAACGATCACCGAAGCTGAAGCGCTACTACGCATACCACAGCAGACTCTACACCTTTAACACATCACCGAGAGGCGATAGATGTAACGTAGCTGACGTACACAGGGCAAACCACTGTATCTAAGCGAAACAAGGGCGGAATCGGGTTATATCGATGCAGTAGATGAATTCTAGCGATACGTACGTGAGTGCGAGTTGACGTTACGCTGGCGACAGTCGAATACGCGTTACAAGCATAGCGGACCGAACTGTATTCGAGCTAGCGTGACGTAGCTTAGCAAAGTGCTGTAGCTGAGGTCTCGATCGTACTTAGACAGAACGCAGCGAGACACGATGACCGTAGCGTGTAGAATAGTTAGTGCTGCTCGCAGAGACATGTGAGTCGATTGCAGCGTTAGCTGAATGCAACATGCCTATCGAGCAAACCGAGCGCGCGACACTGTACGAGCAGTGCACTTGACACTGTGATAGCATATAGCTAAGCGAAGCAAACGTACTCTACAAGGTCACAAATCGATATCCTGTAAGCATACTGGTTGTGTTACGATGAGAATAAAATGAATACGAGCCCTACGTACTAGGAAAACATAATCTATATAGAATAGCATAGGACACAGTGATATCGGATAGAATAACGATCGTGACGAAGACAGATGACTAGTACCGATTAGCGAAACATCGTGATTAGACTATATATCGATTCATGAAGTATGTACCGGATTATGATAAAAGGCTATTGAGTGATCTGATAGCGAATGAGTCAAACGTATCAGAAATAGCAAACACGATTCGAAGAGCGTAACGAGCTGACGTACTAGCAAACGTACGAGCGCGTGAGTCATAGGAGTCTATTAAGCAAATCCTTGAATCTAGAGACAAACGTACGAGCAGACGTACGAGCAACGAGAGGAACGCGTCGAGAAGAGGGACGAAAGAGCGGTTACGGTAGTAAGCGTACTAGCAGAACTCTAATACAATATAGCCAACGTACGACTGACGTACTAGCAAAACGTACCGAGCTGACGTACTAAGCACGTACTAGCAAACGTATCGAGCAGGCACGTACGAGCATACGAGAGAACGTACGAAAAGAGAGAACGTACGAGCTGACGTAGGTAGCAAACGTACGAGCTGACGTATCTAGCAAATCGTACAAGCATACGAGCAACTACGAGGCAGACGTACTAGCAATAAGTACGAAAGCATGACGTAACTAGCAAACGTACTGAGCGATAGCGAGAGGAATGTAGCGAAGCTGACGTACTAGCCAGAACGGTGACAAGCAATCACGAGCGAACAGTACGAGCAGATCGGTACTAGCAAATGCGTATGAGCTAAACGTGACTAGCAATATCTTACAATCATAACGATAGAATTCGAACCGTACGAGCTATCGAACGTTTGATTCCGACGGATGTGGCGAACGTACTAGCAACGTACGACGCTGAGTACTAAGCAAAACGTACTAGCATACGATGACGAATGTACGAGCTGACGTACTAGCAAGACGTACAATCAAACGAGCGAACGTACGAGCATACGTACTAGCAAAACCGTACTAAGGCAATATCGTAACTAGCAAACGTACAAAGCATCGAGAGAATGTAGCGAGCTGAAGTACTAGCAAACGTACAAGCAAACGAGCGAATCGTACGCAGACGTACTAGCAAACGTACTACGCATACGTACCTAGCAAAGCGTACCAACATACGAGGCGATACGTACCAGCAGACGTACTAGCAAAAAGCGTACGAGCTGACGTACTAGCAACGTATACGAGCAGACGTACTCAGAATACGAGAGAATGTAACGAGTTGAACGTACTAGCAAAACGTACAAGCAAACGAGCGAACGTACGTAGCAGACGTACTAGCAAACGTACAAGCAGCGACGTACTAGGCAAACGTACTAGCCATACGAGAGAAATGTACAGAGCTGACGTTACTAAGCAAATCTGTACAAGCAAAAGCGAACGAACGTACGAGCAGACCGTACTAGCAACGTACTAGCAACGAGAGAATGTACGAGCTGACGTACTAGCAAGACGTACAAGAAACGAGCGAAGCCGTACGAGCTGACCGTACTAGCAAACCGTACGAGCTGACCGTAACTAGCAAACGTACTAGCAAACGTACGAGGCAGCACGTACGAGCATAACGAGAGAACGTAACGAGAAAGTACGAGAGAACGACCGAGTAGACTATCTAGCAAACGTACGAGCTGACGTACTAGCAAACCGTAACGAGCTGACGTACTACAAACAGTAGGAGAGCTGACGTACTAGCAAACGTAGCTAGCATACGTACGAGCAGAACGTAGAGCATAACGAGAGAACGTACGAGAAGATCGAAGAACGTACGAGCAGACGTACTAGCAACGTAACGAGCTTGACGCTACTAGCAAAACTGTACGAGCTGACGT
>NW_014580647.1:0-8259 GCF_000485595.1 Priapulus caudatus
TAATATAAATAGTTATATATTATATATATATATATATATATATATATATATATACATATGTGTGTGTATGCGTGCGTTTGTGTGCTCGCGTGTGTGTGCGCGTGTGTCTGCGCGTGTGTTTGTAGGTATAATACAATACACAAGTGTCTCGAGTCTTACATCAACGATGATGTAACGTAGTATGCAAAGTCTTAGGATAGTTAGAGTTTACCTCCACGTTATGTATCGTAAAAATGGTATATGTATACACTGATGGCTCAACGTATACCAATCTCCTTGCTTACTTGACAACTCAGAATTGGGTGAAACATCAGCGATACTGACGGCAACAAACATGGTAGTGTTGTGACGATCAATCAAAAATTCTGGTAGGAATATATTCAGCTCTCCCATCTTAATTTCTTCCTGCAGTTTCGCATAGACGGCAGCGTTATCGATCTCCAGTTTGGCACTGGGGTTCGCTTCTGAAAAATATTAAAGAGTACAAAATAAGTTTGGCTTAAATAATACTGAAAAATATCACTGTCGTGAATCGATGACATTCTACTTATAGAATCTAATATATCGCATAGAAACATCTTTAGGGCAGCAAAATCAACAAAATAGAGTTCAAAATTAATTTTGAATTGTTATATTTATATATTGCATACGTTTTACTTCCATTTTCATTAATTCGCATATATATTATGATTGCTAACAAGAACGTGGTTTTTGGCCACGACTTCTCAAGAAGGAAGAGGAGGAGGAGGAGACGAAGGAGGAGGAGGAGGGAGGAAGATGAGAAAGGACGTTGAATTATTCGTTACTGCCTCGGATATCGAAAACACATGCGCGTACTTGTGTACAGGGTGCATTTCTCGTCGAGATCCTGTGACGCGCTGGACTCCGGTGTCGCGGCGGTGGCAAAGTAACAGTCGACGGTCGTTGACGAAGACGTCGTTGTGCAGGCAGCCGTTGCGACGCAGTCGCCTGCCACTGCTAGACACTGCTGGGCACACAATTTTGCGCTGGCCAGGCCGTGTTCCNTCAACTGTTAATTTGAACGATAACTAAGAGTGATTTTACGAAAATCTTGAAAAACAGGTACTGCGTAACTGCGTTAAACTAAACTCGGCAGTTCTTTTCCAATGAAGTGTTCATCACCATTGTTTCAACATCCAATAAAGGGATGACAATCCAAACAACAACATTGCCATCTGCTTATCATTAGAGAGCGTTATCACTTAAAATACCTCTATTGATGTACTGATACGGTATGAATACCATGATTGAAATATGTCTGTCGATCTACAGGTATGGTATGATTTCGATTCAAAGATGGCTCGATACGACTTCTCCATTAGCATGCAACTGATGCCAGATCTATACTATCCTGCAGCCCAATACACGGAAGTACACGACTTCAACACAGGTACGTCGTGCGAAAAGCGTGTGTCTGCGCGTGTGTTTGTAGGTATGTACAATACACAAGTGTCTAGAAGTTCTTAATCAACGATGATGTAACGTAGTATTGCAAAGTGCTTAGGATAAGTTAGAGTTTAACCTCCACGTTATGTATCGCAAAAATGGTATATGTTATAGCACCTGATGGCTCAACGCTATATCAATCTGCCATTGCTACCCGACAACTCAAGAATTGGGTGACAACATCAGCGATACTGACGGCAACGAACAATGGTAGTGTTGTGACGCTCAATCAAAAATTCTGGTAGGAATATATTCAGCCTCTCCCATCTAATTGCTTCTGCAGTTTGGGCAATAGACGGCAGCGTTATCGATCTCCAGTTTTTGGCGCAGCTGGGTTCGGCTTCTCGAAAAATATTAAACGAGTACAAAAAAGTTTGGCGTGAAATAAGCACTGACAATGTCGTGTCGTGAATCGATGACATTCTACTTATAGAATCTACTCTATCGCATAGAAACCTCTCTAGGGCAGCAAAATCAACAAAATAGAGTCAAAATAAATTTTGAACTGTTATATTTATTATTGCATGACCAGTTTTTTAGCATCTATTTTCATGAAATTCGCATATATATTATGATTGGCTAAGCAAGACACGTGGTTTTTGGCCCACGACTTCTCAAGATAGGAAGAGAGGAGGGAGAAAAACGGAGGACGGAGGAGGAGGAGACGAAGGCAGGCAGGAGGAGGGAGAAGATGTAGAAAGGGGACGTTTAAATATCGTTTTACTTCCTCGGAATATCGAAAACCACATGGCGCGTACTTGTGTACAGGGTGCATTTCTCGTCGAGATCCCTGTACGCGCGCTGGACCTCCCGGTGTCCGCGGCGGTGGCCTAGTAACAGTGGCGACGGTCGTTGACAAAGACGTGCGTTGTGTCAGGCATGCGCGTTGGCGACGCCAGTCCGCACTGCTCACTGCTAGACACTGCTGGGCAACACAACTTTTTGCGCATGGCCACGGCCGTGTTCCAACGTTCCTAACGGCCGCCGTCGAGCGTGGTTGGACGCAGGTGTAATCGTGGTAGGTACGCTAACGAGAATACTCGATGCAATTCTATGACCAAAGAATTATTAAAAGCATCCATCACGCGCTGTGTGTGTGACGCGCGCGCGCGGCGGCAGCGTGTGTGTGTGTGTGTGTGTGTGTGTGTGTGCGTGTGTGTGTGTGTGTGTTGTGTGTGTGTCGTTGTGTGTGTGTGTGGTGTAAGTGTGTGTGTGTGTGCATGCGTGTGTGTGTGTGCGTGTGTGTGCATGCGGTGTGTGTGTGTGTGTAGTGTGTGTGGTGTTGTGTGTGTGTGTGCTGTGTGTGTGTGCTGTGTTGTGTGCAGGGTCCCGATCTAAGGTTTTAAACTCAAGGGGGGGTTTACGCTAGGTGATTTGGCTTACACCACCCCCGGTGGCCGAAGGCATACGCCTTGCTAGGGGGGGGTCGCGGGGGCAGCCGCAAGGGGGGGGGGCGTAGATCCGCCACTTGTGTGTGTGTGTATGCGTGTGTGCATGCGTGTGTGTGTGTATGTGTGTGTGTGTGTGTGTGTGTGTGTGTGTGTGTGTGTGTGTGTGTGTGTGTGTGTGTGTGTGTGTGTGTGTGTGTACATGCGTGTGTGCATGCGTGTGTGTGTACGTGTGTGTGTGTGTGTGTGTGTGTGCGCGCGCGTGCGCGCGCGTGTGTGTGTGCGTGCGTTTGTCTCCCTCGCTCTCACTGTGCGTGTGTGTATGAGTGTGTGTGTGGGGGGACGACCAGGTGCCCCTTTTCACTTCTTTTCAGCACAAGAAAGACAGCATGACGGGACATGAATGGACCCAACAAAGCGTATCGAAAACATTTTAATTAGCTAAGCTACCTTCGGCACATATTTTAACACAATCAGGTAATCAGTAAATATCGAGTCGCAGTTTGGGCGGGCAGGGCTAATGAAAATGACATTATTTTAGTTGACCTTAATTTACACACCTACCGCGACTCGACGGTCTATTAATGAATGTTACAGTTGTGAACACCCTGCACTTCGTTTGTAGTCAACCTGGAGCAAAATGTGGGAATTAAAATACATTTTGCAGTGACATCACGCAGAAATTAAGGTAAATTCATATGTTGCTGTTGCATTAGAGCGACCGACTAGCCCTTAAACTCACTTACCACACAACCATTCTTCCGACATTCAATACGATTTTACGTTGATAACGACATCCATTTTACCAACCCCCCATTGTGATGACTGATAAACCGTTTAATAATAACCATGCACAGTTACTCAACCTTCGTCCTATTCAATCGTTATACCGACTTCCGACCGCGTGTTTAAACATCTTAGATATTATTTCGATACACGTAATTACATTGATTAGTAAACGCAACGAAAGCGATATTTACTTGTACGTGAGCAACTCTGAGTGGCGAGATTTCTGCAATTTCCGCTAATGTATATGTAGTGACGATGCCGAATGAAGTCTTTCTGTCGGCAACAACCGATGGGACTCCGTCTATAACTAACAAACGAGGAAGAAGAAGAAGGTTACTGAACGAGCAAAACGTAAAACAGAAGAAGAAGAGAAGAAGAAGCAGAAGAAGAGGAAGACGAAGACGAAGAAGAAAGACAGAAGAGACAGAAGAAGTAGAAGAAGAAGAAGAAGAAAGAGAAAAAGAAGACAAAAGAAGAAGAAGAAGAGGAGAAGAAGAAGAAGACAGGAAAAAAGGAGAAGAAGAAGATGACAATGAAGAAGAAGAAGAATAAAAAGAAGAAGGAGAAGAAGAAGAAGAAAGACAAAGTGGTATAAGGAGAAGGAGGAGGAGGAGGAGGAGGAGGAGGACGAGGAGGGGAGGAAGATAAGGAAGAGGAAGAGGAGGAGGAGGAGGGAGGAGGAAAAGGAGGAAGAAGAGGGAGGAGAGGGAGGAGGAGAGCGAGAAGGAGGAGGAGGGGAGGAGGAGGAGCGTAGGAGAAGGAGGAGAAGGAGGAGGCAGGAGGAGGAGGAGGAGGAGGAGGAGGAGGGAGGAGGAGGGGAGGAGGAGGATGGAGGAGAAAGCACGGTGAATTATATGCGTTACCTGCCGACTTGCATCAGAACAAATCGCAAAACTATTATGCGCGGGAAAGATAAATCGCGGTCTACATTTGGTTTTTCGATATGGCCGCGCATTACATATTTTTACGTTCTGGGCGATTGATGTATTAGACTATTTCGTATCTAATCATAGACAAAATGCAATGAATAAAATCAGCATTTAGCCCATTGTAATAAGATTCTTAGTAATCATCTGATGTTCCTACTGCGCATGTTAGCAATTCTCTATTGCTGAAATCAGTAAACTAGAGGCATTCCATGCTAGAGTCATAGAAATTTGTTTTCATGACGCCCGTAGTTCCTCCTGTATAGATAAAGATACAACATGAAATAATCCTAGCTTCATACTTTGATTATTTCTTTTTATAGTAATCTTATTGTTATTGTCGATGCAAGCAAGAATTAGTCACTAGGGGTATAGTAAAACGATAACGTGAAATTAATTATAAGTTGATTATCGCGCTTTCTATGTGAATTGCGTTCAATTGTTATTTTGGTATTTTCATATCATTAAACATGACTCACGCGAAAATCATAGCCATAAATACTAAATACTGTTCTGGCCATTTTACTAATTTTCAACTCCATTAGTTTCTCTCTAGACCCTTCCTCTAACACTCGTTCCTCTATGGCCACCGCTTCCCTTTTAACACTCAGGTCCAATGCGCTGGCAACGCGCTAGTATAGCTTCCTTAAACGGATACCAGGTGGGTTGTCAGTCAAACAATCGGCGCAGTATATGTCATCAGTATCTTAGACATTTAGATTAGCTTCTGACAATTGCTACAGTATCAATATTCACAGTCCATCACCGCGGGAAATCTACCAAATACTGGTAAATCAGCGTTGCAAATTCAAATTAATAACTAAATAAATAACAAATAAGAACTTAAAATACAAAACCTTAAATAGCATACGTAATGCTCTTCAAAATATAATACATAATAATAATAATAATAATAAAATTAATTTAGACTCACCGTGGCTTCCTTACAAGTATATATAAGTATGCGAGCATTCGGCAGCAACTATGATCTCTTACCGTGCGCCGAGGCCTAACCTGGCACCCCATTCTGGGAGCAATTCTCCCCTGAGCATTGACACGTAATGTCCATTCAACAAATTACTTGTACTTCGATGACTTCTGTATTTCTAAAACTGTATTATATTCTCTGAAGGTCTAAGGTGGTTAAGTCTGAACATTTTCGTGGATATAAGAACAGGGAGTAACATCGACGGTAATTATTATTGCAAACCAATGAGAAAGAAACGAACTGTCATGAATTTGTATTGCTATTGTTTAGCTGGCGAAAATGCTAGCGGTCAAAGATGGCGTCTCTTAGTACGTTGAATGCACGGTACCTGCGGAAAGATGCTCCTACGCGCCACGTCTGCTTACCGGACACATTCACGGTATTCGCTCATCACGCGCTGCGTGCGGGGGGGTTTGTATTTGAATAAAGCATAAGCGTGACGAATTAGATGAGAAATAACCGATAACTCGACAAGACGATCTCGAGTTTTTCCGAGGGCCAGTAATGCAAAGGTTCTTGCGACGTTCGTAGCCACAGTTATTTGTGATCCTTTACTAAACCCAACATCTTTAGCATTTTTAGTATTTGTATTTTGTTGGCCATCAGGCACTGTGTGTTCGCAACCTGGGCCGAGTTAGCAGTACGTTTGAATTAAAGTTGAATTTCGCAGTTTATATGATCGAATAGACGTGTACAGTTACAAGATGCGCTGCGAGCAGATCTACAAGACATTTGAATGGAGAGCAGTAATTATTCATTGCAGCAAGGTTATCGAGAAATCAACCTCTCTCTCTCTCTCTTCTCTCTCTCTCTCTTCTCTCTCTCCACTCTCTTTCGCCTCTCTCGATTTCTCTCGTTTTTCCCTCTCTCCATTCATATATCTTTGTAAAGGCAATGGATAGCTTATTATAGTATATATATATATATATATAATATTATATTATATGAATCTTTATCCTTTGGACATTCTCGTCTATCTCACTCTCCTCCACCCGTCTCTCTCTGCTCTCTCCTCTCTCTCTCTCTCATCTCTCTCTGCATCACAGCACACACGCACCTTCACTCTTCCGCTCTCCTCTTTCCTCCTTGCATGTCTCTGTTCTTTCAGCCGCTAGGCTTCCTCACCACTACCCTCTGCGCTTCGGCGCAGTGCAAGGCTGCTTAAAGCCGTAGCGCAGACGGCTGCGAACTTTTGGGGGTTGCTCGTCGCTCGCAACCTGCAACCGGGCGAAGCGAATCGCGGGTCGCCCTCCCCCGCTGTCGTATACCGCGCCGACGAATGCGAATTTCGATCAGCGATTTCGACGCGCGATTGAGAACGCGACGAGTTTGCTGAAAATCAAACGCCGTTTGATTTCTAGGGCGACTCGGCTGCAGCGTACCGAATCGTTACGACGTTGGCAAGTTGACGTTCCCGCAAGACATTAGGCGATTTCATGCAGCATTTCGACTGCGATTCTAGAATCGCGGCCGAATTGCATGAAAAAGTCGCAAGTCTGCGCTAGGCTTTACCGTTCCCGTGTAGACGTAGCGTTCGTTGAGTATGAGCAGGTCTCCTGGTCTCTTCATCGTGATGAACGCACCCGCGCCGCCATGCTCGTCATGATCAGCGTCCCAGCTGTCGTTTGTTAGCGCACTGATGCTGCAGTTGCCTTTGCTGTGATCCATGACGTAGCGAAGCCCTGTCGCCACAGAGAGTGCGGTTCATTACGGGATCAACGCGGATACAAGCATAGGTAGACACGTGGACTATGACAGGGAGAAACACGCGGAACATGACAGGGGCAGACGCACGGAACATTGTAATCAAGAGTCCATATTTAATAAAGAGTTAATAATAAGAGATAATAGAGAGATAAATAGAGTCTCTATTATAGACTCTTGATATATATATATATATATAATATATATATATATATAGAGAGTAGAGAGATAGCTAGTTAGATAGATAGATAGATAGATAGATAGATAGATAGATAGATAGATACGATAGGGTAGATAGATAGCATAGATTAGATAGATAGATAGATAGATAGAATAGCATGATAGATAGATGATAGATGAGATAGATGAATAGATTAGATAGATAGATAGATGATAGATAGATAGATAGATAGATAGATAGATAGAGAGTGAGAGAGAAAGAGACAGACAAAGAGAGAGAAAGAGAGAGAGAGAGAGAGGAAGACAAAGAGAGACAAAGAGAGAGAGAGAGAGAGAGAGAGAGAGAGAGAGAGAGAGAGAGAGGAACAAAGAGACAGAGAAGAGAGCGAGTTATGTAGGAAGAGAAAGACTAAGTACACCAATGTACCAAACACGACTGAAATATCTTTGGCAGGCGTNACTTTACTACCGGATTTAACCAGATTAATGCTCAGACAATAAATTCGGCTCCAACCGCCATTCGGGTTTATTCGCAAGATACCGTGCAATCTGCTACAGTTCATAGGTTTCTGTTTCTGTTTCTGTTTCTGTTTCTGTTTCTGTTTCGTGTTACGGTTACGTTTTAGCAGACCTCAGGGTTATACACTACATCTCTGATAAAACCTGTTACTGATATAATTCCTACTGCCGAACAATGACTTTGCAAAATTGCGTATAATTTTTTTTTAAACGGACAGCAATTTCCCGTTAAAGGAATTAATTAATTATTAAATTAATAATGAATCAACTGTTAATTTGAACGATAACTAAGAGTGAT
>NW_014580647.1:9123-11042 GCF_000485595.1 Priapulus caudatus
AGAGAGAGAGAGAGAGAGAGAGAGAGAGAGAGAGAGAGAGAGAGAGAGAGAGAGAAGAGGTTGTTCTCGATACCTTCTGCAATGAATCTTACTCTTCTCCATCATAATTCTTGTAGATCTGTCGCGCGCCTTGTAATGTAACTTCTATGATATATAAAATGCGAAACTCAACTTTAATTCAACTACTGCTAACTCGCCCAGGTTCGACAGTGCTGATGCAACAAATACCAAATACTAAAATGCTAATAGATTAGGGTTTAGTAAACTCACAAATAACTGCGGGTACGAACGTAGCAGAACCTTTGTATTACTGCCTCGGAAAAACTCGAGATCGTCTTGTCGAGTAATCGGTTATTTTTTCTCTATTCGTACGCTTATGCTTTATTCAATACAAACAGCGCGTGATGAGGGAGATACCCGTGAATGTGTGGGTAGCAGACGTGGCCGTAGAGCATCTTCCGCAGGTACCTGGCATCAACGTAAAGAGCGCCATCTTTGACGTAGCATTTTCGCAGGTACAACATACAATAGCAAATTCATGACAGTTCGTTTCTTTCTATGGTTTTGATAATATTACCTCGATGTTACTCACTGTTCTAGATCCACGACAATGTTCAAACTTAACCAACTTAGCGTTCGAGAATATATACAGTTTTCAGAATACAGAAGTCATGAAGTACAGTAATTGGTTGAATGACATTACGTGTCAATGCACAGGGAGATGCTCCAGAATGGGTGCCGGGTAGCCTCGCGCACGAAGAGATCATAGTTGCTGCCAATGCTCGCATTACTTATATTCTTGAAGGAAGCACGGTGAGTCTATTAATTTTATTATTATTATAATTATTATTATTATTATTATTATTATTTGAAGCACGCTATTTACAGTATTTGTATTTGCATTTTTTTTAGTCTATTTATTATTTATTTATTATAATTTGAAGCACGCTATTTACAGTATTTGGTGATTTCCGGGTATGGATGTGAATATTGATACTGGTAGCCATTGTCAGAGCTATCCTAATGTTAGAACTATGACTATACTGCTGCAATTGTTCTGACACTACCTGGTATGGTTAAGGAGCCTACTAGCGTTGCAGCGATTGAGGTGTTGAGGAAAGGGTGGCATAGAGGAACGAGTGTTAGAGGAATGGGTTAGGAGAAACTAATGGAGTTGAAATAGTAAAAATGTACAGACAGTATTAGTATCTATGGCTGATTTTTCGGTGAGTTATTTTAATGATATGAAAATACCAAAATAACAATTGAACGCATTCACATAAAAGCGCGATAAACAACTTATAATTAATTCCACGTTATCGTTTTACTTCCCTGTGTACTGATCTTGCTTCACCAATAACAAATAAAGATTACTATAAAGAATAATCTAACATATGAAGTAGGTTATTTCATGTTGTATTTTATCTATACAGGAGGAAGCTACGGCGTTCATGACAACAAATTTCTATGACTTCTACATGGGAATGCCTCTAGTTACTGATTTCAGCATAGAGGAATGTACCATCGGAGTAGGAAATGAGATGATTACTAAGATCTATTACAATGGTAATGTGATTTATTCTTTGCATTTTGCTATATTAGATAGAAATAGTCTAATAATAATCGCCAACGTAAAATATTATGGCGCCATATCGAAAACCCAAATGTAACCCGATTTATCTTTCCCGCGCATAATAGTTTTCGATGTGTTTCTGATGAAGTCGGCAGTAACGCATATAATTCACCGTGCTTTCTCCTCCTCCTCCTCCTCCTCCTCCTCCTCCTCCTCCTTCTCTTCCTTCTCTTCCTCCTCCTCTTCCCCTCCTCCTCTCCTCCTCCTCCTCTCCTCCTCCCTCTCCTCCTCTTCTTCCTCCTTTTCCTCCTCCTCCTCCTCCTCCTCCTCTTCCTCTTCCTTATCT
>NW_014580647.1:11209-16309 GCF_000485595.1 Priapulus caudatus
TATAATTATATAATTATATATAAATTATATTTAAAGGGATGTTGTATATTCCGCGGTCTCCTGTGGGATATCGTATTAGAAACGCAACGTGTGCAACCAACAACCACGCCACACCGGAGTGTCGATGTCACAGTTAAATATTGGATTAATTAAAAACATTATAATGTTGTCATATCCGTATCTGCGCATAATCAGTTTATGTCGAATGAAATGCCTCTATTTAAAAATCTCTTTCAGACGAATAGGTAGGGTATAAGCACATTGTTGTACTGTACCGTACCGTACCGTGCTGCGCCTACACTATATTGAATTGCACTGCACTGAACTACTGTGTCTATACACCATACGTGATCAGAGAGATAACCCTTATTATATGATAACAATATCAATATTATTGCTAGGACGTGTCAGCTAGATAAATTTACATTTGTTTTTACGCCTGCACTCCAAATTGTAATCTGGGTGGTGGGGCACGTTCTGAAAGACAATGTTTGTCTAGGAAGTGGCGCAAACAACAAATATTGGCTGGAGATACTTGGCAATCACGCCAGGCGGATAGGTTCATTTCTCCCGCGTACCAGAGTGTAATTACGTTCGAATTTTTTTGTTCTCAACAGACGCCGCCATTTCTCGTGTGTGAGGACCGCAACAACACACGTGAACTGCCAAATTTGGGCAACAGCTTCAAATTCCGCGAGGAAATCATATTGCCCCAGATCAACTTGGTCCAGTACGCAGACGTACGTCGAAACTCTTCCACTTCCGGAGTTGTTTCTTGTAAGCTTGTAGACTTTACTACCGGATTTAACGGCAGTTAATGCCTGCAGACAATAAATCGGCTCAACGGCCATTCGGCTTTTATTCGCAATCTACCGGTGGCAATCTGCTATACAGTTAATAGGTTTCTGTTTACGTTCTGTTTCTGTTTCTGTTTGCTGTTGCGTGTTACGGTTACGTTTAGTCAGACCTCCAGGTTACAACTACATCTTGATAAAACGCTGGTTACTGAATATCTAATTCGCTACTGCGAGCAATGACTTGCAAAATTGCGTATAATTTTTTTTTTAAACGGACAGCAATTTCAGCGTTTAAAGGGAAATCTCAAGTTAATTTATAAATTAATGAATGCAGTAAACTGCTTATTTGAACGTAACTAAGAGTGAATTTACAATAAATGCTTGAAAAAACCGGTACGCGTAAAATGCGTTTAAACTAAACTCGGCAGTTCTTTTCCAATGGACAGTGTTTCATCACCATTGTTTGCAACATCAATAAAGGCATGAGCAATCCAAACCAGACATGCCCATCTGCTTTCATTAGACAGGCGTTATCACTTAAAAACCTCTATTGATGTTACTGATACGGTATGAATACCATGATTGAAATATGTTGTCGATCTACGAGCTATGGTTGACTTTCGATTCAAAGATGGCCTCGATACGACTTCGTCATTAGCAGCAACTGATGCCAAGATGCTATACTATCCTGCAGCCCAATACACGAAGTACACGGACTTCAACACAGGTAGCGGTCGCGTGCGAAAAACGGTGCCAAAGGATTTTGCAGTGTGTTATACATTGGTGTATTTAGTTCTTTTTTCCATACATAACATCGCTCTCTCTCTGTCTCTTTGTCTCCTCTCTTCTCTCTCTCTCTGCTCTCTCTCTCTCTCTCTCTCTCTCTTTCGTCTTCTTTGTCTGTCTCTCCTATGCTCTCTCGTCTCTTTCTCTCTCGTTCTGGTCTGTCTCTTTCTCTCTCGCTGCTCTATCTATCTGCTATCTACTCTATCTATCTATGCTATCTTATCTATCTATTCTAGTCTATGCTATCTATCTATCTATCTATCTAGTATTCGTATCTATGCTATCTATCTATCTATCATCTAATGCTTTATCTATCTATTCTAGCCTATGCTATCTATCTATCTATCTATCTATCTATCATGCATCTATCTATCTAAACCAGCTATCTTCTCTCTCTATTATCCTTTATATATATATATATAGTTAATATATCAAGAGTCCTATATGAGACTCTTATTTATTCTCTCTATTATCTTTATTATTAACTCTCTATAAATGAGTGGACTCTTGATTACAATGTTCCGTGTGTCTGCCCTGTCATGTTCCGCGCGTGTTTATCCCATGTTTCATAGTCACGTGTCTACCTATGCTTGGTATCCGCGTTGATCGCGGCGTAATGAACCGCACTCTCTTGTGGGCGACAGGGCTTCGCTACGTCATGGATCACAAGAAGGCAAACTTGCAGGCATCAGTGCGGCTAACAAACGACGCTGAGACGCTGTATGCCGATGACGACTAGGGCGGCGCGGGTGCGTTATGCACGATGAAGAGACCGGCGGAGACCTGCTGCATTACTGCAACGAAACGCTTACGTCCTACGGGAACGGTAAAAGTCCTAAGCGGCAGACTTGCGACTTTTTCATCGCAATATCGGCCGCGGTTCTTAGATGCGGCAAGTTCGAAGTTGCTGTGAACATCTATGTCTGCGGGAACGTGGAATTGCAACTGCGTAACGATTTCTGGGCGCTTGCAGCGAGTCGGCTAGAAATCAAAACTGGTTTGAGTTCTCAGCAACTCCGTCGACTTCCAATGCGCTCCGAAATCGCTCTTCGAAATAATCGCATTCGTGCGGATATAGACAGCGGGGGAGAGGGTGACGACCGAATCGCTTGCGGATTGCAGGTGCAAGCGACGCAGCAACAAAGTCGGCGAGGGTCTGGCTGTGCTTAAGCAGCCGCACTGACGGACGCAGCGCGGGTGTAAAGTGGTGAAGGAAGGCCTGCGCTGAAAGACAGAGAATGAGAGGAGGAAGAGGAGCGCGGAAGATGTAGAGAAGGGTGGTGTGACAGCTGTGTGTGAGAGAGAGAGAGAGAGAAGAGAAGAGACGAGAGAGGAGAGGAGTGAGAGAGTGAAGATAGAGAGAAATGTCAAAAGGAAAAAGTATCATATATACATAGTATATATATATATTAGTAATATTATATATATATATAGCTTCTCTTGCTTTACAAGATATATATGGAGAGAGGGAAAACGAGAGAAATCGAGAGAGGGGAAAGAGAGTGAGAGAGAGAGAGAGAGAGAGAGAGAGAGAGAGAGAAGAGGTTGTTCTCGATACCTTCTGCAATGAATCTTACTCTTCTCCATCATAATTCTTGTAGATCTGTCGCGCATCTTGTAATGTAACGTCTATGATATATAAACTGCGAAACTCAACTTTAATTCAACTACTGCTAACTCGCCCAGGTTCGACAGTGCTGATGCAACAAATACCAAATACTAAAATGCTAATAGATTTGGGTTTAGTAAACTCACAAATAACTGTGGGTACGAACGTCGCAGAACCTTTGCATTACTGCCTCGGAAAAACTCGAGATCGTCTTGTCGAGTTATCGGTTATTTTCTCTCTATTCGTACGCTTATGCTTTATTCAATTCAAACAGCGTGTGATGAGGGAGATACCCGTGAATGTGTGGGTAGCAGACGTGGCCGTAGAGCATCTTCCGCAGGTACCTGGCATCAACGTAAAGAGCGCCATCTTTGACGTAGCATTTTCGCAGGTACAATAGACAATAGCAAATTCATGACAGTTCGTTTCTTTCTATGGTTTTGATAATATTACCTCGATGTTACTCACTGTTCTAGATCCACGACAATGTTCAAACTTAACCAACTTAGCGTTCGAGAATATATACAGTTTTCAGAATACAGAAGTCATTAAGTACAGTAATTGGTTGAATGACATTACGTGTCAATGCACAGGGAGATGCTCCAGAATGGGTGCCGGGTAGCCTCGCGCACGAAGAGGTCATAGTTGCTGCCAATGCTCGCATTACTTATATTCTTGAAGGAAGCACGGTGAGTCTATTAATTTTATTATTATTATTATTATTATTATTATTTGAAGCACGCTATTTACAGTATTTGTATTTACAGTTTTTTTTAGTCTATTTATTATTTATTTATTATAATTTGAATTGCACGCTATTTACAGTATTTGGTGATTTCCGGGTATGGATGTGAATATTGATACTGGTAGCCATTGTCAGAGCTATCCTAATGTTAGATTACTATGACTATACTGCTGCCATTGTTCTGACACCACCTGGTATCGTTAAGGAGCTATACTAGCGTTGCAGCGATTGAGGTGTTGAGGGAAGGGTGGCATAGAGGAACGAGTGTTAGGAGAATGGGCTAGGAGAAACTAATGGAGTTGAAATAGTAAAAATGTCCAGACAGTATTAGTATTTATGGCTGATTTTTCGTTGAGTCATTTTAATGATATGAAAANGGCGAGAATTGCACCCTGTACACAAGTACGCGCATGTGTTTTCGATATCCGAGGCAGTAACGAATAATTTAACGTCCTTTCTCATCTTCCTCCCTCCTCCTCCTCCTTCGTCTTCTCCTCCTCCTCTTCCTTCTTGAGAAGTCGTGGCCAAAAACCACGTTCTTGTTAACAATCAATATATATATGCGAATTCATGAAAATGGATGTAAAACGGTATGCAATATATAAATATAACAATTCAAAATTTATTTTGAACTCTATTTTGTTGATTTTGCTGCCCTAAAGATGTTTCTATGCGATATATTAGATTCTATAAGTAGAATGTCATCGATTCACGACAGTGACATTTTTCAGTGTTATTTCAGCCAAACTTATTTTGTACTCTTTAATATTTTTCAGAAGCGAACCCCAGTGCCAAACTGGAGATCGATAACGCTGCCGTCTATGCCCAACTGCAGGAAGCAATTAAGATGGGAGAGCTGAATATATTGCTACCAGAATTTGTGATTGATGGTCACAACACTACCATGTTCGTTGCCGTCAGTATCGCCGATGTTTCACCCAATTCTGAGTTGTCGGGTAAGCAAGGAGATTGGTATACGTTGAGCCATCAGTGTATACATATACTATTTTTACGATACATAACGTGGAGGTAAACTCTAACTATCCTAAGACTTTGCATACTACGTTACATCATCGTTGATGTAAGACTCGAGACACTTGTGTATTGTATTATACCTACACACACACGCGCAGACACACGCGCGCACACACGCGCGCGCACAC
>NW_014580648.1:0-10000 GCF_000485595.1 Priapulus caudatus
CGATTGCACTTAATGCAGTATTCCATACTAATACCTCTCTGATAGAATCAATCGGGTGAGCAGCCACGCGGTCGGGGTGTAAACTCCGTCGGCCATGCGCTGCCTAGTTTCTAATCACTAGCTAATCGATTATTGCGAGATTTTATTATTAAACCGAGCGCCAGCCAGGCGCGTTAATTAATTGAAACCCATCGGTTTGATCGGGTCGTGCTGGTGAAATGGCTATGCGTTATGATAGGGGATTAAATTTCGTGCAGTTAAAAGTGAGAACGCTGCTCCGCGACGAACGTATCCTGGTACTAAATACTACTATCTAATATGACGGACCGTACATCGCCTACTCCACTAATGGAGATCTAGGGAGTCGCATAGCGCCTACTCCTAACCCTAACCCTCCACCATAACACTTGAACCGCTAAACACTAACGCCTAACACTGAAACCCTAACCATATCAGCTTAGATAGTTACCAAGGGTACGTTCCGGTATTACCGGACCGTATCCTAGGTACGTTCGGCGGCAGTGCCCGTGGTGAGGCATATAAGTGAACACTAACGGAGACTGTGAGGAATATAGGCCGCGTGTGTCGGAGTTGTCACAGTGGTCCAGTGTTAATTGGTGTCACATGATTCAGGCAGTTGCTGGCATGTCACAATGTCAGCGCTGTCGACGACCACAACCCGTGCACAGTAGTCACACGTGTCCAGCGTTGCGAAACACAACTGTCAATCTGGAACGATACATACGATCACATAAAACCACAGCTGTCACGTCTACACTGTTTGTCGCATAGTCACAGTCTGTCGCTGGTCCACCACGACAGTAATCACGTGGTGGCAGCAGACCGTGCGTCCGTCCGAACAAAACTTCGTTCGAGGTAGTGTTGCTTGTTTGGCGACGGTGCCCGGCCATGTCGGATAAATGAGATTATGTTAGATCGAGTGGGTAAAATTTTTTGGATCGGCATTCCTTATCGCACAAAAGACGGTTTAATATCAGTGACGGCAATAGCAGCAGGCAGCAGCAGCAGCGGTAGTGTCATATACCGAGGGCCTGCCGACGCATACCAACGTGGTGCCGTCGTCGCCGCAACGGTCGCCGACGACAACAGCAAACTCATTTTACGTATGATTGTCCGTCATTTGCACTCTCGCCGCGTCAACATGGCAGCGCTGCTTAGCGCGCAAGGACTTCTTGTGAGAAGTTCGCGGTTGGTTTGACGACGATCCGTGGAGCGCGCGTGCTTGTGTGGTGTTCGCATATGCTTAGTGTCATTGGTTCGCGCTGTAAATGCTGTTTCCGCATTTTAACGCGTCGCAGAGTGCAGGCTTGTTGAGCCTGCGGAAAGTATCTTAGCAGGCTTAATAGGTAGCAGCTGAGATAAGTGTAGCTGTTGTCGTAGACGTAATACAGTGGCTGAGCATGATCGATGGTAAAGCTTAACACGCTTGTGTACCAAGAAGTAGTGATGCAGGCTTAACCATTGTGTTGGCTATAACCAGCATTGTAGGAAGATATGGATGTAAGGCCTTAAGTAACCCATTGTGTAAGAAAGTATGGATTTAGGCTTAATTACATACATTTGTAGAATGTTGGATGTACTTAATAACACATTGTAGAAGTTATGGACTGTAGGCCTTATTAAACATTGTCAAGAAGTATGGATGTAACGGCTTAATTACACATTGTAGAATCATGAATAGCAGTCATAAACAGTGTAGAAGTATGAATGCAGGCTTAACACATTGTAGAAGTATAGATGAAGTATTAACACTTTGTAGAAGTACGATGCAGTATTAACACATTGTAGAAGTATGAATGCAGGCTTAACACATTGTAGAAGTATGAGATAGGATAAGATTATATAACATTGTAGAAGTATGGATGTTGGCTTAATTAACACATTGTAGAAGTATGATGTTGGCTTAACACATTTGTAAGAAGTATATGGATGTAACGGCTTTAATAACAATTGTAGGAAGTAATGGATGTAGGCATTTAATATACACATGTGGTTAGAAGTATGTGATGTATGCGGCCCCGGATGTTAATTAACACATGTAGAATCATGAATACAGTCAATAACATCAGTGTAAGAAGATATGAATGACAGGCTTAACGCATTTGTTAGTAAGTATGGATGTAGGTTTATAACACTTGTAGAAGTACGGGATGCAGGCTTAAAACATGTGTAGAAGTATGGATGTAAGTATTAACAATTGAAGAAGTATGGAATGCAGTATTAACAGCATGTACTAAGTATGAAGAGGCAGTTTTAACACATTGTATGGAAAATGTATGCAGTATTGGAGCAGTCATTGTAGAGTATGGATCAGTAATATATAACACATTGTAGAAGATATCGAATGCCAATGGTTAACATACAGTGAGGCAGTGTGTTCGTGTTGTGATGTGGTGTGTGCGCGCGTGTGTGTGCGTGTGTGTGTGTGTGTGTGGTGTGGCGCCAGCGTGTGTGTGCGTATGTTGCGTGTGCGCACCGGATGTGTGCGTTGGCATGTGTGTGTGTGAATTTTATCTAATGTGTGTGTGCTGTATTGTGTAGGCGGCGTGCGTGCGAACGGGTGTGTGCGTGCATCGCGTCTAGCATGCACGCTCTATAGAAGGACACCTGTCTATCAAGGTCACCGCTCTATAGGACGGACATCCTGTCTATTCAAATCATTCCTAGACGACCGTTCCTACGGTCGCTGCATTAGAACGGACACCTGTCTATCAAGGGTCACCTCTAACGAACGGACCACTGTCTATGCAAGGTCCTCTATAGACGGACACCTGTCTATCAAGGTCACCGTCTATAGATCGACACGATGTGCTATGCAAGGTCCCGCTCTATAAACGGACACCTTCTAATCAACGTGACCTTATAGAAGGACACGGTCATCGACATCGCCTCTCAGAACACGTTGTCACAGGTCAGCGCTAGCTATAGAACGAGACAACCCTGTCTATCAAGGTCACCTCTATAGAACGGACACCTGTCTATCAAGGTCACCTCTATAGAACGGACACCTGTCTATCAAGGTCACCTCTATAGAACGGACACACTGTTCTATGCAAGGTCACGCCTCTAATAGAACGGACACCTGTCTATCAAGGTCACTTTCGTCCTTGTCCTTGAATGACCATCACGACCGAGCAGTTATCCTGTAACGTGCGGGACGCATCCCGTGTGTGTGTGTATGATGTGTGTGTGTGTGATGTGTGGGTGTGTCGTGTGTTGTGTGTGTGTGTGTGTGTGTGTGTGTGTGTGATAATGTGTGTGTGTGTGGTGTGCGCGCGCCGTGACATACAGACCAGATGGCGCTGCCTGCTACATCTCTGTCGATATGCATATGCCTGCGGGGGCGGGCGCGCATGTATGTCCTAAGTCTCGCTATGCTGTACGTCTGGCCTACATACGTAGTCATTCCAGCTATTGAAGTGGCATATAGACGTCGCTGCGTGGGCGTATTGTTTGCGCGCAGCGGTGTCTCATCTCTCAATGTTAATATATTATGATATGTGTGTGTGTGTGTGTGTGTGTGTGTGTGTGGGGGTGTGTGTGTGTGTGTGTGTGTGTGTGTGGGTGTGTGCGCAAGCGCGGCGTGTGCGCGCGCGCTTGCGTGCGCCGGCTATATCTCTTTTTCTCTAGCAATACCTTCGTTTCGTCTCTTCATACTTTTCATTCCGCTGATTACCGTTTCTCCTAAATCTATCATAAGATCATGGCCCGGCTGACATTTGCGAGCGTTGCCTTAATTTCGGGGTTTGTCTTTTTTTTCTTTCTAGTTTAATTTCTGGCGTCGTATGTCGTACTAGCACATTAGTCGCGCACGCGATGGAAGAGGAGGGCGAGGAGGAAGAGGAGGACGAAGAGGAGGAGGGGGAGGAAGAGGAGGAGGAGGAGAAGGAGGAGGAGGAGGAAGATGACGAGGAGGAGGAGGAAGAGGGGGAGGAGGAGAAGGAGGAGAACGAGGAAGATGACGAGGAGGAGGAGGAGGAGGATGAGGGGCTCACGTAAGATGACATAACACATAACTCTACGCGCAGCCACGTGTAAGAAACCGCGTTGAGCTTCGCGATGACGACGACGACGACGACGACGACGACGCAGCGTTAAAGATTCCCTATCGATCTCTGCCTCCCCCTCCGCTCTCCCCCGCTCTCTCTCTCTCTCCACCGCTCTCTCTCCACCTCTCACCGCTCTCCGCTCGCTCTCCACTGCTGCTGCTGCACTGGTGCGCCCCCTATATCGTCCGTCTGGCCTTATAAGCACGGCTCATCGCTAGGCGAGCTTCATAATTGCCTTTCTGAAATTCGCTACATCGTGCACCGACGAAGCGTCGCCTGCGACACACCGCCGCCGCCGCCGCCGACAACAAACGTCGTCGCCGGGTTTGTCTCACCTACTGGAATCCGTGCTGTGCGTGTGTGTGTTTCTGCGTGGGAGAGAAAAATAGCGAGAGAGAGAGGAGTGAGAGAGAGAGCGAGAGAAAGAGAGAGAGAGAGAGAAAGGAGAGAGAGAAAGTGAAATACGGAAACGCTCGCGCGTGTGCGTGTGCGTGTGCGTGCGAGTGGTGAAGAGACAGTCTTCGGTACCCCGTGTGCGCGACGACGATCACTGTTGCTACGGAAGACGACAACGCCGCCGCCGTGCCGCCGACGACGACGACGACGGAAGACAACTGTGTGTTTTATCGTGTCGGATGCGAGAGTGAAGCGAGAGGAGGAGGAGATAGATAGATAGATAGAGAGAGGGGAATCCGGGCACCGCCGGAACACGCATCCGCGGGAGTTAGAGGTGAGTGAAAGAGACGCGAGCGTCGGGCGAGTCCGTCCGCCAGCCCCTCCCTCCCAGCTTCCCCATTCACCGTTATCTGTATATACACACGTACGTGCTGCAAGAAGGATCGGAGAATCGTACGGGAAATTTTTTTTAGTCGATCGGCGATTTTTGTTTCTCCGGTTTTTTTTTCTGTGTTCCGGGCAGCGTTACAGTGGATGTTATGTAACGATTTGGTTGAAGATCTTAGGCTGGGTTACGGGGGTCGGGGCGAGGGAGGGGCGGGGCAGCGGGAGGGTCCCTGGTTTCCTTTTCTCATCCTCGTAGCTTCTGCGCTGCGAACGCTGGGGAGAGAGAGGGAGAGGGGGACTGCAGGAGAGGGGGAGGGTTCCTGGCTTGTTATTCCTCTTCTCTTCTTCCTCCTCGTAGCTTCTGCGCTGCGAATTCTGTGGGAAGAGAGGGGGAAGTGGAGGGTTCCTGCCTTCCTCTCCTCTTCGTAGCTTCTAAGCTGATGTGGGGAAAAGAAAGGCGTAGGGTCCGGTCCGTACCTTGACCAGTCCGGCACAACAAGGTGTTCCTAGTTTCACCACAGCTAGTGCAGAGCTTCAGTGTATCGACGCATCACAGCATCTTCCGCTAATGCAGCTGCACGTCGTTTAATTAATGACAGCGAGCCGTCTATTCGTTGACAGTGAGCCGTCTATTCGTTGACAGTGAGCCGCCTATTCGTTGTCAACCACTGGCCAGGGTGTCTCCGCTTTAACAATTGTAGCTCACATGCTTCAGAGATATTGCTTCTGTAAGGTGTCTACGTCCGCCTTCATATAAACGAGCAGGATGTATATGCATTGACAAACGCACACGCCAATGTGTCTTCGCTCTTTAACTACGTTAGCTAATAAAATGTGAGCAATGAGTATTGAGTGACTTGAGTGTTGTCGTTGTGCCTGTGCGTGGACCAATACGGCTCGAGGCTTACAAGATATTGCCGTCGTAAGATGTCTGTGCCTTGATTAATGCTCCAAGGATATCCACGTGTTGACATCTTCTGGCTGTTCTAGTGTGTCTGCTCCTGATTAAGAGTAGATAATGGTTTCGGAGAATATATATATTGCGACGTGCCAGTGGGTTGTCCACTGTTGGGGGGACGTCCGTTCCTTGTCCACTATAGGTCGTATCCTCCTTAGATATGGACAACGTAAAGTTACCATGCTTTGACCAATGTTGCTAATGGCATCTGAAATAGAGAGTCTGTGAGGTGACCATACTTTGACCACTGCATGTCATAGCTTTTGGGTTTGACCTCTGTAGGAGCGCCGTTTCCGTAGCTTGACCTTTGTAGGGAGTGGCATGTCCATAGCTTGACCTTTGCAGTGGTGGTATCTCCGTACATTGATCACTGTAGGGGGCGGCATTTCTGTATCTTGACCTCGGTAGGGGCGGCATTTCTGTACCTTGACCACTGTAGGGGCAGCTTGTCTGTATCTTGACCGCTACAGGGACCACACTTCCGTACCGTACTTTGAGTTCTGTCGGGGACCACATTTCTGTAGCTTGACCTTTGTAGGAGGCGGTGTGTCCGTAGCATGACTTTTGTATGGTGTGATTTCAGTGTACTGACTGACTGTATAAGTGAATGACTGTTTCTGTGTCTGAAGTTCAAACAGAGGTCAGAGGGACATAGACCTTATCTGCCGTACTGCGCCGTCGTCTGATCATGGCTACGGGCTAACTCTACCTTTTTCGTCGGAGCGGCAGAAAACGACAGAGCTCGCTCCCTATTAAGTTAATCGTTGTGACGACGAGTTGATGGCGAGTAGAGGTAGAGAAGAAAAATTGGCTGCGAGATCCGGTTACCGACCCCGCCTCCCCCCGTTATGACACGTTTGCGAAGGAGGTGTCAATCTTGGCGTGTCGTCGGTGTGTCGGTGTGTCATCTCTGTCGCACTGCTGTACTGTCGGTGTGTTGTCACAATGCACTGGGTCGCACTGTCACGCACAAGTCCTCAGCGATATACTCACTTACTGATAAACATAAACTGGACGTCTCTATTGAAAGTGGGAATACACGGTCACATTGTCATGATGTCACATTGTCATGGTGTCACGCTGTAACATTGTCATACTGTAACACTGTCACATTGTCATGCTGTCGCACTGGCACATTGTCATACTGTAACACTATTACATTGTCACACTGTTACACTGCCACGTTGTCATGCTTTTATACTGTCACACTGTCACATTGTCACACTCCAGACTTCAGTGGCATATACTCCAAGAAAGGGGAACTACTCATACCTTACAGAAGCGAGAATGCATTGTGTGTGTGTGACATACAATGTCACAACGTAACCCTTCAGTCTTCAGTTTCGCTGTCTCGAGCTAGGGGCATTCTTCTGCCCCTGTCATTTCCCGGCTTCGTAAAACATCGTGTATCCTAGGTGTGTTCCATTGCATATTCAGCGATGGCTCTCCTATGTAACTACGGTCGAATCCTGCACAACTTCCTGTGTGGTTTGCGCTCGTTCGTGGATCCTGGTCGCGGCACCAATATCGTGGTGCGATCTCTGACTGCCATGTAGCCTCTTCTCCTTCCTGGATTCTTCAAACGACATTGATCTCTTCTAATTTCCCGTGATCATGTAATTTCAGTGTAACCCTTGTGTTGAAACCAGAGTGTATATATAATGATATATAATAGGAGCCTAGCTCCTGAAAACTACATCTCTGAAACATCCGCTGCATCCGCTTTGTTGTGTCCCGTCAGACCCTTTGAAGTCGGTATTACCATCTATTACTCTATGATATGTTAGTGGGTTTCAATCTCAGGAACCTCCTTGCTTCAGAACCGCTGATTCAGAAAATAAATTTCCTTCTTGTTATGAGAATGTACCCCGCCTGAACTGGTTAACCCGTACCAAATACCGAGTTCGGATATTTCTGATCCATTCAAACTACAAGTAATGCGACAGAACGACAAAATGCCTTACACAGCTCAATAGCCACCATTAATAACACGAGGTAGCGAGGTTGCATTTGCAAATATTGAAGTGTAGAGTTCATGATTATCGTGGAAACCACCAAGCAGGCAGGCTTGTCAAACTGTTGAATTGCATACGTCGCTTATAAGACGTCAATAGCCAGGTCGGACGACAACTCATTGATATAAATATAACAAGAGATAATCATAACTATTAGGTATTAGGTATTAGGTAGCTATTAGGTATTAGGTAGCTATTAGGTATTAGGTAGCTATTAGGTATTAGGTATTATTAGCTATTGACTATAACTAATTATTTATTTATTTATTAATTTAAAGACGGTACATTTATAACAGATATGTCAACATGAGCTTGCAAGGTCTTCACCGTCGGTAAAATTGAATATAACTAATTATTCTCACACGCGTGTAGGGATGTTGACGGAAGCGAGTTCGTCTGCCGAAAACGGATACAAAAAAATCGTGTTTGTCGTCTAGAGCGTTAACGCATATAGAGTCACTAACTAGCCCATTGTAACACCATTCCCCCGTGGCGTGGCTTTCCCGCGCAAACTGCGTCACGGGCGCTACTCCGCAAACCCTATTTGTGCCAATCGTCGAACGCGCGCTAACGAACGCAACGAAGGTTAACACGTGTACTCTCTCCACTATGGAATCAAGAGCGTGTTAAGTACGCACTTAATGCGTATTCATACTTAATACGCTCTCTGATAGAATCAATCGTAGCAGCCACGCGTCGGTGTAGAACCCACTGCTGCCCTAGTTCTGCTAATCACTAGCTATATCGATTATTGAGATTTATTATTTAAACCCAGCGGTTAATTATTTAAACCCATCGGTTTGATCGGCGGCTGGTGAATGGCTTATGCGTTATGATATGGGAATTAAATCGTGCAGTTAACACGTGAGAGCTGCTCGCACGAACGTACCCTGGTACTAAATACTACTATCTAATATGACGGACCGTACCTCGCCTACTCCACTAATGAGTCTAGGGAGTCGCGTACGCCTACTCCCTAACCCTAACCCTAACCATAACACTAACCCTAACACTAACCCTAACACTAACCCTAACCATATCAGCTAGATAGTTACCAGGGTACGTTCCGGTATACCGGACCGTATCTAGGGTACGTTCCGGCAGTGCCCTGGGTGACATATAAGTGACACTAACAGACTGTGAGGATATAGTGCCGGCCGTGTGTCGGAGTGTCACATTGGTCAGTGTATTGGTGTCACATGATGTCACATTGCTGGCATGTCACAATGTCACGCTGTCACGACCACAACCCGTCACAGTGTCACACGTGTCCGCGTGTCGAAACACAACTGTCAACGAACGATACATACGAGTCACATTACCACACTGTCACGCTAACTGTTGTCGCATTGTCACACTGTCCTTGTGTCCACGCACCAGTTAATCACGTGGTGGCAGCACCGTCGTCGTCGCGACAAACACTCGTTAGAGTAGTTGTTGGCTTGTTGGCACGGTGCCCGCCATGTCGGATATGAGATTATGTTAATCGAGGGGGAAAAATTTCTGGATCGCATTCTTTCGCACAAAGACGGTTAATCAGTGACCAAGCAGCAGCAGCAGCAGCAGCGGTGGTGTCATCTATACAGAGCCTGCCGACCAGCCAACGTGGTCGTCGTCGCTCGCACGTCGCCGACGACAAGCAAACTCATTACGTATGATTGTCCGCCATTTGCAATCCGCCGCGTCAACATGGCTGCGCTGCGTTACGCGCAAGGCACTTCCTGTGAGAGTTCCGGATTGGTTTGCGAGACCTGGAGCGCGCGCGTTTGTGCGTGTTCGCATATGCTTGTGTCATTGTTCGCCTGTAAATGGCTGGGTTTCCGCATTTTAACGCGCGCGAGTGCAGGCTTGTTGAACTGCGAAAGTATCTATGCAGGCTTAATAGGTACAGTGAGAAAGTGTATGTGTGCGTAGACGTAATACAGTGTGGATGTGTGGATAAAGTCTTAACACCTTGTAGAAGTATGAATGCTTAATTAACACATTGTAGAAGTATGGATGTAGGCTTAATTAACACATTGTAGAAGTATGAATGCAGGCTTAACACATTGTAGAAGTATGGATGTAGGCTTAATTAACACATTGTAGAAGTATGGATGTAGGCTTAATTAACACATTGTAGAAGTATGGATGTAGGCTTAACACATTGTAGAAGGATGTATGCAGTATTGACA
>NW_014580648.1:15543-17801 GCF_000485595.1 Priapulus caudatus
GGAGAGAGAGAGAGACGGAGAGGGAGAGAGAGAGAGACGGAGAGGGAGAGAGAGAGAGAGGAGAGAGAGAGAGAGGAAAAAGGAGCGGCGGTTGTGCGACGCGGCGGCCGAAGAAAGAGCACGCACGCACGCACGCACGCACGCACGCACGCACGGCGAGATTAAATGCCGCGAACGCAAGGCGGCATGCTGAAAAGGAAGCAAACACAGAAGAGAAACGTGAGAGATCACAAAAGAAAGGGGGCGGTATCGGAGCGGAATATAAATATGGGGGCGGTATCGGAGCGGAATATAAATATGGGTGGTGGTCGGGTGGAGCGTTGATGTCAGTATTGTAGAGATTGGGGGGTGTGTGTTTAGTAGGCAGATAGCGCATTGGATCGGTATTCTTTTAGGATGTAGTGTTGTGCGACAATAGATTGCAATAGTAACGGTGAGCTAACAGGAAAACTCACGCAGAAAGGACAGAATGTATAGTAAATAAATAAGTAATAATAATAATAATAAAATAGTATAAATAGTAATAATATAATACTGAAGAGCAGCGCTCGCATAAAACGGTTCCAAAAACATTCGCGCGCACTTACAAACTCACGCGCCGATGCGCGCACACGCACGCACGTACACGTACGCTGGGCGTCCATCCATCACCCTAACCACTCACTCGCGCATGCATGCACGCATCGACGACGTACACGCGCGAAAGAAAAATGGCGTCACGTACTCGAAGTAGCAATTGCTTTAACGCTCGTGCTAAATTGAGAAAAACCGTCACGATTCTGCGATTGCAAAGCAATGTGGCAGTGTGCGTTATTGATCACACTGGGTATATACGCTCAAACATAATTAACTGTCTGAGCGTGATTGTCTAGCAATGATGAAGGCGAATGAACTATGGGTGATGTTTTCCTTTCCTTCTCTCGTTGCCTCTGCCTCCCGCGGCTGCGCGCGCTCTTTTCTCTGTCTGTCTGTCTCTCTCTCTCTCTCTCTCTTTCTCTCTTTTTTTCTATCTATTTCACTCTCTCGCTCCCTCCCCCTTTCTCTATGTCTATCTCTTTTGCTCGCTCGTTTGCTCACGCGCGTTCTCCCCCTCTCTGTCTTCCCCTTCCCCTTCTATCTCTATATACACGCATACACGCGCGCGTCTCTATCTCGTGCCCTAGCACAGATCGTGGCGACATCTTTCCTACTGTTACATGCATTCATTCATTCATTCTCTCCCTGCATCTCGTCACGCCACTTGTCGCGCCGCACGCGCCAGCATGAAACATGCAGCATTTTGTCGAACGTTTTGCGTGCCTGATTTCGCGCCAAATTCGCGTCGTCTGCGATTCTATGAACCGACTCACGTGGCGATGGATTCATCGGCTGCTGCTGCTGCGGTGTGGATATATGATGGATACCGCGTCTGTGCACGCGAACATTTTAACGTAGTTATTAGCCTGGCGAAATAGCCGGGCACTTTCCGAGCCCGCGTATAAAAGCGCAATCCTTGCGATTTTTACTTTTGTAAATTGCTTTTAATCTGAAATCGTGAATGTGTAATCGCGGCGAATCTTTCAGTGCGCGTGAGGTTACTCTTGCTATAGAGTTATCTTGCATATGTGTGTGTGTGCGCGCTTTAGAAATGTTACGGAGAGCAAGCAGCGTACTACCGCGCATGACACGAACGCACGCACGAAACGCAGCGCGCACACACACACACACACACACACACACCACGCAGAGCACGCAACACACACAAACAACACACACACACACACACACACACGCCCACACAATCACACACATAGCGGAAGAGAGAGAGAGAGATGATGGGAAAGCAGAGAGAGAGAGAGAAAGAGAAGAGAAGAGAGAGAAAGAAAGGAGAAAGAGCAGAGAAAGATAGAGAGAGAGAGAGACAGACAGAGAGGAAGAGAGATTAGATGCGAGAGAAAGACAAATAGAGCGCGAGATGAGAGAGAATGAGCCGAGAGAAGCGCGCAACAGAGAGAAGATGCAGAGGACAGACAGACAGAGAGCTAGAACAATGATTCCGTCGTGTCACTGTACACTCACTCATACGACGACATGCGGGAATGTCGTTAAGCCTGCGCATGGTCGTTGATCATAATTACCTCATAATTATGCATCATGGTAATTGATGCGAGAGAATTATTTAAAAAGGCGGAACTATATATATATATGTATATATGTATGTGTGTGTGCGCGCGCGCGCGCGCGCGCGTGTGTGTGTGTGTGTGTGTGTGTGTGTGTGT
>NW_014580648.1:18255-19397 GCF_000485595.1 Priapulus caudatus
GAAGAAGAAGAAGAAGAAGAAGAAGAAGAAGAAGAAGAAGAAGAACTAGAAGAAGGAGGCATCAGATAACCGTCGTGTAGCTCGCTGGCTTCTTCTTTCCGCGCGCTCTGCGTCTCTCCCGGGTACGTCTCAGACGCACTCTACGCAAACGCGCCTTGGTCGCACAAAAAACCGCGAGAGGACGAAATTTCAGCTGAAACGCGAGAGCTTTCACGGCAGTCGCACCTTCACACCTTCACACCTTCACTTTCACTACCTTCACACGATGAGAGGTACTCCCGAGAGACGGTGCAGCGACAGCGGCAGCAGCGGGGGCGGCGGTGGCAGCAGCAGCAGCGGTGGCGGTGGCAGTGGCGGTGGCGGCGGTGGCGATGGTGATGGCAGCGGCGGCGGCGGTGGCGGCAGCAGCAGCGGCGCTGGCGGCGGTGGCGGCGGTGGCGGCAGCGGCGGTGGCAGCAGCGGCGGCGGCGGTCTCGCATAATTAGGCCAAATTATGCGAATATATCACAATATTATTAATTCATGATTCAGAACTCGGCAGGAACGTGACGGGCGTGCGCGTCCGCTTGGGTGCGCGTGTGCGTAGGTGTGCGTGCGCGTGCGCGTGGGTGTACGTGCGCGTGTTCGTGGGTGTGCGTGCGCGTGGGTGTGATTACGCTTGGGTGTGCGTGCGCGTAGGTGTGCGTGCGCGTGCGCATAGGTGTACGTGCGCGTGTGCGTGGGTGTGCGTGCGCGTGGGTGTGCGTGCGCGTGGGTGTGCGTGTGCGTGGGTGCGATTGCGCGTGGGTGTGCGTGCGCGTAGTTGTACGTGCGCGTGGGTGTGCGTGTGCGTGGGTGTACGTGTGCGTGCGCGTGCGCGCAGGTGTACGTGCATGTGGGTGTGCGTGCGCATGTGCGTAGGGGTGCGTGTGCGTAGGTGTGCGTGCGCGTAGGTGTGCGTGTGCGTAGGTGTACGTGCGCGTAGGTGTACGTGTGCGTGTGCGTGCGCGTGCGCAAGGGTGTACGTGCGCGTGGGTGTGATTGCGCGTGCACGTGGGTGTGCGTGCGCGTGTGCGTGGGTGTGCGTGCGCGTGGGTGTGTGTGCGCGTGCGCGTGGGTGTGCGTGCGCGTGTGCGTGGGTGTGCGTGCGCGTGGGTGTGTGT
>NW_014580648.1:20357-21710 GCF_000485595.1 Priapulus caudatus
TGCGCGTGGCTGTGCGTGCGCGTGCGCGTGGGTGTGCGTGTGCGTGTGCGTGCGCGTGCGCGTGCGTGCGCGTGCGCGTGGGTGTGCGTGCGCGTGGGTGTGCGTGCGCGTGGGTGTGCTTAATTGCAATATCGCACGCATTTTTTTCTCACCGTGATGCGCCTAAATATATCCTGCTTCATAAATTTAATATTAATCAAAAACATTAATTAATTAGACTTAATAAATCGTATTAGTGCGTCAACATTTCTGCTCTACCTTGACGTCTACCTTAACCTAACGTGAAACGCCGCTGGCCTTCATGTGACGACGCCCTCCCTCCCTCCCTTTCTCCCTCCCTCCCCCACCTCTCTCTCTCTATCTCTCTCTCTCTCTCTCTCCCTCTCTCTGTCTCTCTCTCTATNCTTCCCTTCTCTCGTTCTCTCTTTGTCTCTCTCTCTCTCATCCTCTCTCTCTTTCTCGCTGCCTCTCTCTATCTCTCCCTCTCTCTCTCACCCTCTCTCACCCTCTCTCTCCCACCCCCTCTCTCTACTGCCTAGAGGTTTTGAGCTTATTGCCTTGCCTCTCTATCGAGTTAATGATTTTCGTCATGAAGCGAGGGAAACTCGAATGTTGATTACTCGATCGCATTCGCCCATGAATTATTCCGCAGTCGAATGAAACAGCCGCCGCCGAGAAAATCACGAGATTTTACTCCATCTAGTCACACGGCATCTGCGTGCAAGAACTAGCATACCTCATTACCTTGCCTCGCCTAGCCTCGCCTCACTTTGCCTCGCCTCGCTTTGCCTTGCCTCGCCTTGCCCAATGTAAGGCAAGGCGAGGCAAGGCAATGTAAGGCAAGGCGAGGCAAGGCAAGGCATGGCAAAGCGAGGCAAGGGAGATGAGTCAGTCTGCATGTCAACCGTCTCCCTCCTCCTCACTGTCGTCGTTACTGCTGTCATGACAACCACCCTCCCTGTCAGCATCATTGTTGCTATGACTACCACCCTCCCTGTCAGCATCATTGTTGCTATGACTACCACCCTCCCTGTCAGCATCATTGTTGGCATGACTACCACCCTCCCTGTCAGCATCATTGTTGCTATGACTACCACCTCCCACTCTAAAGTGGGCGTTAAGGAAGCGTGTAAGCTCATTCCAAGTAGGATATGAGAAAGATAAGATGATCAAGCTGAGCAATAGGCAAACTTAGGCTCGTTTTCTTTATTAAGTAATAGGCTCCGAGTTTCTATATTAGTATTTTCTACTAATATATCTGTTGAGTGGTCCCTGTGTATTTATTCGCTTGTAAGATGTATGTACACACGCACGCGCGCGCACACAGACGCACACACACGCACACACACACAC
>NW_014580648.1:25010-25976 GCF_000485595.1 Priapulus caudatus
ATAGCTAGCTAGCTATAGCGATGGTTGGGAGAGGGGCAAGAGGCGGTCATTGTAGGAGAGGAAGGTGAAGGCGGTTGCTGTGGTGGTCAGGGGTAGGGAGGACAGGGGAGGGGTAGGGGAGGGGGTAGGGGAGGGGGCGGTGATGGACAGGGGGAAGATGAAGGGTCGATCATGGTCGGAGGAAGAGGAAGGGCTTTACCGTGGTAGCCAGGGGTAGGGGATGGGTGGTGATGGGCAATGGAAGAAAAGCGGAAAGTCATGGAAAGGGAAGGTGGGTGAGCTGGAATGGTAGAGAAAGGGGAAGAGGCAATGCTGGTTGGGGGAAGAGGAGGGAGGTTGTTAGGGTAGCCAGAGGAAGAGAGAGAAGGTTGTAATGGCTTGGGAGAGGTAAAGGGTTGAATATGGTCGGAGGGGGGAGTATGAGGGGCGTGATGGATTGGGGAAGCAGGGTAAGGGGCGGTAAGGGATTTTTGGTAAAAGATGGGGGTTTGGGTGACTAGGGAGGAGGGAAGAGGGTTTTTTTGGGAAAGGAGGGGATGGTGACAGTCAGGAAAAGTAGGGGATCGCTATGATATCCTTCGATATGGCGATGTCGTTACCTCCTCGTAAAATTACCACTCGTGCAAAAAATCACCGAACGCTCGCATTCAGCGATTCGCAATAAGAAAATAACACAAAAGCAAACCTGAAAACGGAAACCTAATCTCTTTAGCGTCAAAAAAACGAGCTTAGTTGTCTTGCAGCAGCAGCAGCGCGTAAAAGCAAAGCAGCGTAGCTAACAATGGCTTCGTTGCGAAATTGTAATCTAATCACCGTAAATAAGGTTAATCCGCGCGTCTGCGCCGAACACAATTAGAACGTTATTCCATGAAATCGACTTATTCATGATTACGTATAACAGTGATGTGTGTGTGTGTGTGTGTGTGTGTGTGTGTGTGTGTGTGTGTGTGTGTGTGTGTGTGTGTG
>NW_014580649.1:0-1483 GCF_000485595.1 Priapulus caudatus
ACGGTGAAGCGTGCGACCGATCGCATGCGGTTGCAGGTTGCAGCGACGAGCATAGGTGTGCGCTATAGGCTTTACGGTCATCGCTACGCCATCGTCGCTAGCTGTCAGCCGGATTAGCCATGTCTCTCGTTCATCGTTCGGGTTCATTGGGCGTAGATTCATACATCGGAAGCGTCCTGTGTGCCTTAATTCATGCATGCACGACGATATAAAGCAGTCGTATATCCTACCTGCTCGCCTCACAGTGAGCTAGCTTCAACAGGCAAGTTCGCTTCCAGTCTCGCATCCTCTCACGTCTGAAAAGACTCGGCGTGCGCCTTTCCTGCTGCGTAAGTACATTTCTCGTATGTGTTAAGAATACATGTTTAGTACGTATCAGGGGGCGGAATAGTGCAGCTCTTGCTATCTAATATCTGAGTATTATTATTATATGATCTGATCAGGGGTTAATTGACAATTTATTAGCCCTGATCTTATGCACATCTGAACAGCGCAAACACATGCGTGGTAACACACGGCTATAGTTATAGTTATATGTATGTATATATATATATATATATATATGTGGTGTGTGTATATATATATATATATATATATATAATATTTAATACATATATATATATACACACACACATATATATATAATATATATATATATAATTATAATTCTATCGTGGTACTAGGATTGTCGACCCGATCGATGACGTACGTTACCGCTCGGTTTCGTGGGCTTGAAGTTGGTGTATAGAAGTTATCTTATATATTAGTATAGTTATATATATTAGTTATATATTAGTTTTATATTAGTGTAGGCACTGTCAACGTACGCGACCCGAAGACTAATTAATGCTTGATCGATGTAACGGTGAAGTAATTAGCCGGCTTTGTGTGAAATGAAGACGTAGACATTCGTGAGCATATATTAGTCATTCGACTATTATAGATTATATCTATCTATCTATCTATCTATCTATCTATCTATCTATCTATCTATCTATCTATCTATCTATCTATCTATCTATCTATCTATCTATCTATCTATCTATCTATCTATCTATTTATCTATCTATCTATCTATCTATTTATTTATCTATTTATCTATCTATTTATCTATCTATTTATCTATTTATCTATCTATCTATCTATCTATCTATCTATCTATCTATCTATCTATCTATATATCTATCTATCTATCTATCTATCTATCTATCTATCTATCTATCTATCTATCTATCTATCTATTTATCTATCTATCTATCTATCTATCTATGTCTATATATAATATATACCGTCTGTGTGCGTGCGTGCGCGTGTGAGTGTGCGTGCGTGTGTGTGCGTGTATGTCTGCGTGCGCGCGCGTGTGTGTATATTCTTCGCTCTCTCTCTCTCTCTCTCTCTCTCTCTCTCTCTCTCTCTCTCTCTCTCTCTCTCTCTCTCTCTCTCTCGCCTCTCTTCTCTCTCTCTCTTCTCTCTTCTCTTCTCT
>NW_014580649.1:2315-4517 GCF_000485595.1 Priapulus caudatus
CACACACACACGCATCTGTAGATCGAGTCGTATCTCATCTCCACAATATTTAACCGATTCGTAATCATTGCCTAATCGATCCTCAATCAATCAAAAATAATCGATGACCAATCAATCGTCGTGTCGTTGCAGTCGTACTTCTTCGTTCGCTGCTCGGCCGCGGGATCGTACTATGGCGGTGACTTCCCAAGGCCGTACGGGGGCAGCACTGCACACTCGCATTCAGCGAAAAACTACGCACCGCCGTACTGGTCGAAATACGGCTGGCAGACGCCAGCGCCATCTTACGGCAGCTCGTACGACGGCCGCCGAAGTGGGGGAGGATATCGAACTCCGCCGTACCGGCCTGCGCCACCGCCCCAGCCATACCGTAAGTTCTGCTGCTACTGCGCGGTTACCTAAGTCACGTGATTCGTACGTCGATGATGACGTAATGCGTTTCGTTGATCTGGCCAGTGTCGTCTTCCATCGATGACGTCATCCACGGGCATTCATGCATCGCGGCATCATATTATTATTATTATTATTATTATTATTATTATTATTATTATATTATTATTATTATATAAGCGTTTGCACCAGAAAGCGGTGTGGTTTCAATGTTTGATTCCATGAGATTTACTCATGTTGTGTCAATTATGGTAGCGTTAATCAGAGGTTCATTAATTTCGCTCCGTTGATTTTTGTCTATTATTTCATTACTAACCGGGAATGAATTTCAATGATGACGATTAATAAATAAATAATTATTTAAATAATAATTACTTATTCATTTTAAGTTAGTAATCAGGCATAATGGTTAATAACCAGTTAACGTGTTTTACGATCACAAATTATTATTAACGATGAAGTAATGTAAGTGTAGTGTAATAAGCTAATGTAATGTAAGTGTAGTGTTGTAATAAGCTCATGTAATGTAAGTGTAGTGTAAGCTCATCTAATGTAAGTGTAGTGTTATAATAAGCTAATGTAATGTAAGTGTAGTGTAATAAGCTCATGTAATGTAAGTGTAGTGTTGTAATAAGCTCATGTAATGTAAGTGTAGTGTAAGCTAATCTAATGTAAGTGTAGTGTTGTAATAAGCTAATGTAATGTAAGTGTAGTGTTGTAATAAGCTCATGTAATGTAAGTGTAGTGTAAGCTAATCTAATGTAAGTGTAGTGTTGTAATAAGCTAATGTAATGTAAGTGTAGTGTAAGCTCATCTAATGTAAGTGTAGTGTTGTAATAAGCTAATGTAATGTAAGTGTAGTGTAATAAGCTCATGTAATGTAAGTGTAGTGTTGTAATAAGCTCATGTAATGTAAGTGTAGTGTTGTAATAAGCTCATGTAATGTAAGTGTAGTGTAATAAGCTAATGTAATGTAAGTGTAGTGTAATAAGCTAATGTAATGTAAGTGTAGTGTAATAAGCTAATGTAATGTAAGTGTAGTGTTGCAATAAGTTAATGCAATGTAAGTGTAGTGTAAGCTAATCTAATGTAAGTGTAGTGTTGTAATAAGCTAATGTAATGTAAGTGTAGTGTAATAAGCTCATGTAATGTAAGTGTAGTGTAATAAGCTAATGTAATGTAAGTGTAGTGTAATAAGCTCATGTAATGTAAGTGTTGTGTAATAAGCTCATGTAATGTAAGTGTAGTGTAATAAGCTAATGTAATGTAAGTGTAGTGTAAGCTAATCTAATGTAAGTGTAGTGTTGTAATAAGCTAATGCAATGTAAGTGTAGTGTAAGCTAATGTAATGTAAGTGTAGTGTTGTAATAAGCTCATGTAATGTAAGTGTAGTGTAATAAGC
Organism: Priapulus caudatus; assembly: GCF_000485595.1. Lineage (NCBI taxonomy): Eukaryota > Metazoa > Priapulida > Priapulimorpha > Priapulimorphida > Priapulidae > Priapulus > Priapulus caudatus. Next base: position 4,108 of record NW_014580649.1, read on the forward strand.
TCATGTAATGTAAGTGTAGTGTAATAAGCTAATGTAATGTAGTGTAGTGTAATGTAGGTGTTGTGCTGTAATAAGCTCAAGTCATATAAGTGAACTGTAATGTAATGTAATGTAATGTAAGTGTAATGAGCTAATATAATGTAAGCGTAGTGTAAGCTAATGTAATGTAAGTGTAGTGTAATAAGCTCATGTAATGTAAGTGTAGTGTAATAAGCTAATGTAATGTAGTGTAGTGTTGTAATAAGCTAATGTAATGTAAGTGTAGTGTAATAAGTTAATGTAATGTAAGTGTAGTGTTGTAATAAGCTAATGTAATGTAAGTGTAGTGTAAGATAATGTAATGTAGTGTAGTGTAATAAGCTAATGTAATGTAAGTGTAGTGTAAGATAATGTAATGTAGTGTAGTGTAA
>NW_014580649.1:5468-6570 GCF_000485595.1 Priapulus caudatus
CCTCCTCTCCTCTCTCTCTCTCTCTCTCTCTCCTCCTCCTCTCTCTCTCTCTCTCTCTCTCTCTCTCTCTCTCTCTCTGTATCTCTCTCTATTTCTCTCTCTCTCTCTTTCTCTCTCTCTCTCTCTCTCTCGCTCTATTTCTCTCTCTTTCTCGCTCTCTCTCACTCTCTCACTCTCTCTCTCTTTTCCTCGCAGTCTCTTTCCCCTTCTCCCTTCCTCTGTGTATCTCGCATCCGAAACGGCAACTATGGCCGTTGTACATGGAAATAATTATTTTTGCCGCGGTTTAAAATAATTTAACAGCGGTAAAATTATTGGCCTTCTACTCAAAATTAATTAACCCGCGGATAAATCCGTTTTACGGCCGGAGAAATAATTCAATCACAGTAAAATTATTGTTCTTTTGCCCAATCAGAGGCCCTGTTACACGCAATTTAACTGCCGTAAAAAAAAATTCAACCGCGGTTAAATTATATGTAACAAGGCCATGCACTGATTGGCTAAAAAAAGGCTATAATTTTTACCGCGGTTAAATCATGGCCGCGCTTTTACCCAATCAGGGGCCTTATCGTTACGCGTAATTTAACGGCGGATAAATTATGTTTTACTGCTAAATAAAATTGAAATGAATGTATATGTATGTAAAATAAATTTTTATAAATTTTAATAAATATCATTTCATCATTTAATCATAAATTTTAATAAATATTATTTTAATTAATTTAAAAATGAATAAACTAATGAAATAAATGTGAGCGTCTGCACGCGCGCGCCTACCAGACAGGTTCCAGCGACGAGAACGAGTGTGACGGCCATGGCGATGGCAGCGACAATGAGCTGTGTGCGGTATCCCTCCCACAGGTCGGCATCCGAAGGTATCTTAGCCAGCAGCGCCTGCAGAGCGAAGCGGGTTTTACCTATATATATATCTTTATATCTATATCTCAGGGGTTAATAACAACAAATTGTCTTTATTAACCCCTGATATATATATATATAATTATATATCATGTGTGTGTGTGTGTGTGTGTGTGTGTGTGTGTGTGTGTGTGTGTGTGTGTGTGTGTGTGTGTGTGTGTGTGTGTGTGTGTTGTGTGTGTGT
>NW_014580649.1:7956-11030 GCF_000485595.1 Priapulus caudatus
TCTCTCTCTCTCTCTCTCTCTCTCTCTCTCTCTCTCTCTCTCTCTCTCTCTCTCTCTCTCTCTCTCTCTCTCTCTCTCTCTTCCTGTAGACACACACACGTGTGATAGCGAGCGATAGAGAGCGAGAGAGGGAAATAGAGAGAGAAAGCCGAGTGACAGTGATAGAGCGGGGAGGGGAGGAGAAGGGAGAGGGTGAGAACGAGAGGAAGGGGAGAACGAGAGAGAAGTAGAGAATGTGAGAAATGTGGTCTGTGTGTGTGTGTGTGTGTGTGTGTCGTGTGTGTGTGTGTGTGTGTGTGTGTGTGTGTGTGTGTGTGTGTGTGTGTGTGTGTGTGTGTGTGTGTGTGTGTGTGTGTGTGTGTGTGTGTGTGNAGCGGAGAGAAACATAGAGAGAGAGAAAGAGACAGAGAAAGAGGAGAGAAGAAAGAGAAAAGCGACGAGCAGAGAACGATGAGAGAAGAGAGAGCGAGCGAAGAGCGAGACGAGGGAGGAGAGAAGCGATAGAGAGCCGAGAGAAGGGAAATAGAGAGTGAAGAGAGAGCAGAAGAGAGAGGAAGAGACAGAGAGAGAGATGAGAGAGAGAGAGAGATATATATATATAATATATATATATATAGATGACGAGAGAGAGCAGGGAAATAGAAATATGGGAGCCGAGAGAGAAAGAAACAGAGAGACGAGAGAGAGCATAAAAAGAGAGAGGCAGAGAGAGAAAGAGAGACGAGAGGAGAAAGGGTGAGAGAGAAAGAGAGAGGAGCAGAGGGAGAGAGAGAGAGAGAAAGAGAAGAGAGAGAGAGAGGAGATAGAAGAGAGAGAGAGACGAGAGAGAGAGGAGGGAGGGAATAAAATAGAGAGCGAGAGAGGAAAGACAGGAAGAGAGAGAAGAAAGAGAGAACAGAGATAAAGAGAAGAGGACAGAGAGAGAGAGAGAGAGAGAGAGAGCATGAGAGGGAGAGAGAGAGAGAAGAGAGAGAGAGAAAGAGAGAGAGTGGAGAGAGAAGAGAGTGAGAGAGAGTGAGAAGATGTGAGAGAGAGTGAGTGAGAGAGCAGCAGAGAGAGTAGAGAGAGAGAGAGATAGGAGAAGAGCAGAGAGAGATCGATTAGAGAGTGAGAGAGAGGCAAAATAAAAATAGAGAGGCGAGAGGAAAGACAGAGAGAGATAGAGAAGATAAAGAGAGAGAAACAGAGAGAGAGAGAGAGAGAGAGAGAAGAGAGAGAGAGAGAGAGAGAGAGAGAGAGAGAGGATGAGAGAGAGATAGAGCAGAACACGAGAGAGAGAGAGAGAGAGAGAGAGAGAGGAAGAAAGAGGAGAGAAGAGCGTTAAACTGCTACACTTACACTAATAGTAACGTCGGCTTTATATGTTGTTAACATCAAGCTAGCAGGCATATCAAATGCGCAAGCATGCACGCGAGAGATTAAGAAATAGATAACGATGTTTCAAACGATCCGAACATGTTAAAGTTGATTTCAAGCAATAGATTCCCGCGCGAGAGTCCGCAAAGGGTTGTGAGTTTTGCTCTTCTCGGTCAGATCTCTCTCGTTGCAAGAGTCTCATATCGTCATCTCTCACTGCTTCTCTGCATTCTCTCTCTCTCTCTCTCTCTCTCTCTCTCTCTCTTCTCTTCTCTCTCTCTCTCTCTCTTCTCTCTCTCTCTCTATATATATATATACACATATATATATATATATATATATATATAGCTGTGCCTGTAGGCGGCCACGCGTGGCGCATACAATGCGTCAGTGGGCCACACGTGTTCACAGCCGAATCCGGCTGGGTTATTAAGTGCTGAGAAATGCAGCCGAATTCCGGTCATGCTCGCGTTCATGTCTCCAACACGCTACCGCCATCTGTCGGCGTTCACCTGAAACAGTGTGTCGGTATCTTTCCGCGCTAAATAGTGCACAGATATATCTATAGAAGGTAGTAGGTGTGTACCTACTTCTATGAAATATATACAATCTTACATAATGCATCGATCATCAAGGGGCCATAATTTCTAATTGTTACTCCACATTCTAGGTTGGAAGTAAGAAAATATTTTTTTAGTGTACGGGTCCTCAAGCACTGGAATGGTCTCACAAAAGAGGCAGTAAATGCAGAGTCCATTAACATTTTTAAAAGGCAGGTAGCCAAGATGTTTTAGATGGTGGCGTACACAAGACCTAGTCTTCTTGCCCTTCTATCCACCCCACACCTTGGTAAAGGGTGGAGCCAGTTAAATCAGTTAAATCATATCAACTAATAAAATAATACATAATACAACACGTGTCTCAATGACGACTGCAGGCTCTCTTCATTTGCCATGTCCAGACCCTAGTTGCAATATGAGAGTGACGGGACTTGTACATCGGTGTACTGAAAATTGAGCAATAATACATCCTCTGTTAAACACATTGACACCCTAATTCTTAAGCTACTTGTTAATTAAACTTAAGCTAACTGTTAATCTATTGTCAGCTACCCTAATTTGTTTGACATTTGTTTAATACGCCCTATCAACCACATACGTTCTATACGTTATACACGTTATCCAGCCCCATCAACCACCACCACACTCTCCCACAACTGCATGCCTACCTCACACTCCATCCCACCCCTACTATCTTCCACCCTATAGCTACCATTTTGTTCCCAACTCTCTCACCTTCCCCCCTCACCCACCCTCCCCTACCTCCAACACTCTCCCCACCCTCCCTCACTCTCCCCCACCCTGCGTCGCTTTCCCCACGCTGCCTCACCCTCTCCTCTTCCCCCACCCACCCCCATCCTCCCCGCCTCTCCCACCATCCCTCACACTCCCCTCTTACCCCACCCTCCCCATCCTCTGCCTCCTCCCCTACCTTTCCGAACCCTCTTCCTTCGCCTCCTTCTCCACCCCTCCTCATCCTAGCACACCCTCCCCATCCTCCCCTCCTCCCCCACCCTCCCCATCCTCCCCTCCTCCCCCAGCCTTCCCCAGCCTTCCCTATCCTCCCCCTCCCCACCATCCTTCACCTTTCCCTCTTTCCCCACTACACTACCCACTGCTCTTTACTAGTAATACCGTGGTGGTGCTGGCCAGAGCCGT
>NW_014580649.1:14797-15466 GCF_000485595.1 Priapulus caudatus
GTTATGTGTTCTGTGTGTGTGTGTGTGTGTGTGTGTGTGTGTGTGTGTGTGTGTGTGTGTTGTGTGTGTGTGTGTGTGTGTGTGTGTGTGTGTGTGTGTGTGTGTGTGTGTTGTGTGTGTGTGTGTGTGTGTGTGTGTGTGTGTGTGTGTGTGTGTGTGTGTGTGTGTGTGTGTGTGTGTATTGGTGCCCTGACGCGCCTAATCGTAGAAAAAAGTCGTTCGGAAATGGAGTTATTGATTGATGAATGACACAGAAAATAGCCCCTGCGGTTGGGCGCACCACACATGAACATGTATCTACATGCACGCACACCTTACACGCACACACGCTCACGTATATCGATGCACGCACACGTAAACGCACACACACGCACACGTATCTACATGCACGCACACGTACACGCACACATGCACATGTATCTACATGCACGCACATGCACGTACACGCACACACACGCACACGTATCTGCATGCACGCACACGTACACGCACACATGCACGCGTACATACACGCACACCTGCACGCGTACCTGCACGCACACATGCACACGTATATAGATGCACGCACACATTCACACGTATATAGATGCACGCACACATTCACACGTATATAGATGCACGCACACATTCACACGTATATAGATGCACGCACACATTCACACGTATATA
>NW_014580650.1:0-341 GCF_000485595.1 Priapulus caudatus
CAGCTTAAGCTCTCTCATCTTGTTTGACTGATACCGCGCAATATTTTTCAGCAGACAGGCGGGCGGCGGGCAGGCAACGATTGCCTACAGCGGGAGACGACAACAACAGGTCGCGGAGAACGGTGGAATGGATAAAAACCTGTCGGTTTAAAGGACTATAATCGGTGGTTCTCTCGTCACGCTATTTAATGCGGTGCCACGCTAACAAAAAATGCCCATTCCATCACACCATCGCTCGCTCGCTCTCACTCTCCCCTCCCCCTCTCTCTCTCTCGTTCTTTCTTCTCTCTCTCTCTCTCTCCCTCTTGCTCTCTTGTTCTCTTGCTCTCTCTCTCTCTCTC
>NW_014580650.1:5980-10036 GCF_000485595.1 Priapulus caudatus
GAGGGAGAGAGAGAGAGAGAGAGAGCGAGAGAGAGAGAGAGAGAGAGAGAGAGAGAGAGAGAGAGAAAAAGAGAGAGAAGCCGAGCACTTCTGCCACTGATTATAGCAATCCACAGTAATGTGAAGCAATGTTCACACTGCTTACATATAGCGCCCCCGCCGGCGGCCATTTTGAAATCAAGGAATCGCAACATAATATAAAGATCTTCTCCTGATCAGTGATCAATATAGAAAACAACGTGTGAGTGAATCATCGATGAAATAATGCTTTGTGTGTGTGTGCGTGCGCGCGCGTGTGGGCGTGTCTGTGTGCGTGTGCGTGCGTGCGTGCGTGCGTGCGTGCGTGCGTGCGTGCGTGCGTGTGTGTGTTTGTGTGCGTGCGTGCGTGAAGGGAACCATATTTATTTAATATTTATTTTGATTTTTAATAGATTCATGCATCTTGATATTTTACATCTCTCTTCTCTCTCTCTCTCTCTCTCTCTCTCTCTCTCTCTCTCTCTCTCTTTCGCTCTCTCCCTCTCTCTCGCTCTCTCTCTCTCTCCCTTACTCTCTTTGTCTCTCGCTGTCTATTTTTCTACCTCTCTCTCTCTCTCCTCTCTCTCTCTCGCGCTCTCTCTCTCTCTCTCTCTCTCTCTCTCTCTCTCTCTCTCTCGCTATCCCTCTCTCTCTCTCTCGCTATCCTCACTCTCTCTGTCTCTGCTCTGCGCGTACATACATAGTCAACGCCTCGAAAAGCAGACCTCTAAACTCACTCTAAATTCAATATTTTCGCGTAAAAACGTGCTGATAAAAATAACCAATGCCAAAAGAAACGCCTGCGCCGTTTATACGTAGATATTTATTCATATTATCCCGAACTCACAAACTATCATCCCAAACTGTAGAACATTTTAATTAAATCTAAAAATGTGTGCCTATCATGATCGCTCAAGATCTTCCTTCCATCCATCCAGCCAATCATATTGATTAAGATACATTAAAGAAAAAGAAAGAAAAGAAGATAAACAGTGAAAACTCAATATTAGACGAACGCACGTACTGTACCACATGTACACATAGATATATATATATATATATATGTCATATTATTATCATACTTATTATACTTATTATATTTATTATTATACTTATTATATTATACTTATAAGTTATATATTATATATATTTATTTATATATATTTATTTATATATATATATTATATATTATTATATTATACTTATTATATTTATTATTATTATATACTTATTATTATACTTATATACTTCCCTTTTCATAACAACCGCGTGTGACCAAAAAAATAAATCGCAAAAAAACACGCAAAAATCTACTACGTATTCGGCGCTCTCGCCTCACTCACTCACTAAACTACTACTCAGTAATCAACAGCTGTGTACTCGACCCTGCTATTCTTTTCGATGCTTGAAGCGTGGTGAGATAAACTCGTTTTCACCGCTTGAAGCGAGAGAAAAAATAAACTCGTTTTCACTGCTTGACGCAAGATAAAAATCAACTCGTCCGGGGTTCACATCGTTTGAAACCTAAGAAGAAGAAAAAACAACAAAAATAACTGCATATGATAGTTTTTTTATTAGATTGTTAGATTCACTTAGATTGTTTGATTATTATTCATAATTTAAGAATTGGTTTTTCTATGTGGTGGTATTCTATGGTATCATAGGTGTTTTCGTGGCGATGAAGCAAGGTCGGAGCAACACAGCTGTGCTAGTCTGCATGTGCAGATATTTATATTTGGTGGAGCAAGCATTCACTTATCATTAGAATCAATCGATATTATGTATTATATATATATATGTTATATATTATATATATATATGTATATATATATATATAATTATATAATATACTGCTAATTATTGTACATATATACGAGTTCTAGGACAAATATCCGCGACAATACGCACCCCCGCGACATTACCCCGCACCATACTCCCGGACATTACCCCCATACATTTACCTTCGGAATTTTACCCGACAAATTACCCCCGCACTTTATCCCCAAATTACTCCCGGAATTTACCCCACGGACAAGTACCACTGGACATTTACCCCCGGACATTTACCCCGGACAATCACCCCGGAAATCACCCGCCGGACATTTACCCCAGAATCCGAATTTACCCGGACCCCGGAATTTACCCCGATGCCATTACCCCCCGGACAATCACCACGGCGAAGACCAATGTACCCCCGGACATTAGGCCCCCGAAAATTACCCCAGCGACAGTACCCCCGGACATTTAACTATCTCGCGACAATTACCCCGGAACATTTTACCCCCGCGACATTAACCCCGGACATTTATCCCCCGCGACAATTACCGGAGTGAGAGGGGGACAAGAGAGGAGAGGAGGAGACGGAGGACGGTGGGGAAGGCAGGACGCTCGGGTTGGTTATGAGGGGCGCCCTACCTTCATCAATCTCCCCTCCATCCTGCCTCCACGCTTCTTCCTCTACACCACCTGCGCCCTCCGCTTACTTCTCCTCCTCTGCATCCCTCCGACCGCTATCGTCCCCCCATCCTCCACACCTTTCTCAGTCTTCCCCTCCGCCTCTCTCAACCCCCCCCCCTATTCCTTCATCTTCCTACTTCCTCCTCTCTCCTTCTCCTCCACCTCCTCCTCTTCTCCCCCTCCTTCCCACCACCTATCTCCCACGTTCTCCTCCTCCTCCTCCTCCCTCCTCCTCCTCTTCCTCCTCCTCCACCTCTCCCCCTCCTCCTCCACCTTCTCGCTCTTCCTCCTCCACCACGTTCTCCCCACATTCCCCTTCCTCCTTCTCCACCTTCCTCCTCTCCCACGTCCTATCCTCCTCTCCTCCTCCTCACCACCTTCTCCCACTTCTCCCCCTCCTCTCCACCAACCTTTTTCATCCTCCTCGACCTACTGACCTGTATCATGTTCAAAATGAATAATAAACACCAAGTGGTAAATGTCCGGGGGAGGTAATTGTCCGGGGGGTAATGTCGCGGGTTAAATGTCAGGGGGAAATGTCGGGGAGGGGTAATTGTTTGGGGAGTAATTGTCCGGGGGTAATTAGTCGGGGAGGTAGTTGTCCGTTGGGGATAATGCCGGGGGGCTAGTAATTGTCCGGGTGGTAAATGTCCGGGGGTGATTGTCGGGGGTGAAAGGACATGGGGGAATTGCCGGGGTAATTGCTCTGGGGTAATTGTCCGGGGGTTAAATGTCGGGGAGTCATTGTCCGGGGGTAAATGTCCGCGGAGGTAAATGTCGGGGGAATTGTCCGGGCAGGGTAAATGTGCTGGGCGGGTAAATGTCCGGGGGTATTGTCCGGGGGGTAAATGTCCGGGGGTAATTATACGGGGGGTAATTGTCTGCGGGAGGTAAATGTCCGGGGGTGATTATCGAGGGACGTAAATGTCGGGGGTAATGTCCGGGGTGATGATCCGGGGGGAGGTGAAATGCGCATGGAGTAAATAGCAGTGGGGTAATTTTCCGGGGAGTAATTGCGGGGGTGATTGTCGGGGGTATCATAATTTTGTCCTGATACCATATATACATATAATACACATATACATGTACATGTACATATACATATATATATATATACATATACATATACATATTATATAAACATATATATTTACCCTAGAATGAATCACATTACATTACGGAGACACTTTTTTTTTCTTCAAAAAAGTACGAGAACTCGCGTGACAATGCACGCGGCAAACTCCACGACAGATGGCGCTCTCGCTCTGGCTCAATTCTGGCTGTATTAGCCTGAGTGTGGGAAGGGGGCGCTGCATGCAGTTTGTGCGCGCGGCAAGATACGAAACAAGTGGCGATGCGTCACGTGATTCGCGTCATCCGGCCACCAGGGGGCCATCATCGTTACTTAAACGTAGAGTCCCTATATATAGAGAGTTGCGCCATGACGAGTCGGAAAAAATCGGTCACGTAGTCGCTGGACGCCATGTTGTTTCCAAATGGATCCACACCGCTGCCGCTCAGGTACAGCGCTGTATGGATACGATGTACAATGGTCCTTAGTAATTAATTAGACTAATCGTG
>NW_014580650.1:10187-15452 GCF_000485595.1 Priapulus caudatus
AACTGTGGACAATTTTAATTAAATCTAAAAATGTGTTCCTATCATGATCCCTCAATCTCGCTCAAGATCCTCCTTCCATCCATCCAGCCAAACATACTGATTAAGATACATTAAAGAGAAAGAAAGAAAAGAAGAAAAACAGCGAAAATTCAATATTAGACGAACGCACGTACACACGTACACATAGATATATATCAAGAGTACATAATAGAGATCTCTATTATGTACACATAGATATATATATATGTCATATTATTATCATATTTCCCTTTTCATAACTACCGCGTGAGACCAAAAAAATAAATCGCGAAAAACACGCAAACATCTACTACTAATACGGCGCTCTCGCCTCACTCACTCACTCACTCATCTACTACTCAGTAATCGCCAGCTGTGTACTACTCGACCCTTGCTATTCTTTTTGGCGCTTGAAGCGTGGTGAGATAAACTCGCTTTCACCGCTTGAAGCGAGAGAAAAAATAAACTCGTTTTCTTCGCTTGAAACCTGAGAAGCTCTAGGTCTAACACATCCAGAGTTTCCGGCCATAAAAAAACAACAAAAATAAACGCCTACGATAGTTTTTTTATTAGATTGTTAGATTCACTTAGATTGTTTGATTATTATTCATATTTAAGAATTGGTTTTTCTATGGTGTGGTATTCTATGGTGATAATATGTTTTTCTCGTGGATGAAGCAAGGATCGAGCAACACAGCTGTGTAGTCTGCATGTGCAGATATCTAATATTTGGTGGGAGCACATTCACTTATCATTAGAATCAATTGATATATGTACATGTACATGTACATATATACATATACATGTACATGTACATATATACATATACATGTACATGTACATATATACATATACATGTACATATTCATATACATATACATGTACATGTACATATATATATACATAAACATATACATATTATATAAACATATATATTTACCCTAGAATGAATTACATTACATTACAGACATTTTTTTTATTATTTCAAAAAAGTACGACAAGTCTCGCGTGACAATGCGCGCGGCAAGATACGAAACAAGTGGCGATGCGTCACGTGATTCGCATCATCCGGCCACCAGGGGGGCATCATCGTTACTTAAACGGAACTCCAGTGTGACCTTCAATCGGATGATACGTCACTCCCTGCGTGTGTAACGTAAACAAGAATAGAATTAGCAAAACAAACAAAGAAATAACGGAAAAAAACACGCACACAACGGCAATTACTTGTAAAGAGCATAATCATTGTTTTCGCAGACGATAGAGGGAGACACTCCCGCACGGTAGCGATGAACGCGCGGGTTTTACAAAAAATCGACAGCGCGGCGACGGCGCTGACGGCGACGACGATGACGATAGCATTTAAGCATCACGTGGGAACAAATATCACGTGTGAATTAAGCCAAGAGAGGAAGATGCGTTTTTCATCATTTCCCCTTCTTTCACCGACGAGAAAAAAAGACGACAGCGTGACGTAAGAGTGCCTGATGACGTATGATCGCGTCTTAGCGACGAAGTTTTACCGGTTACGTCAAACGACGGGATTCCATGACCTCTGGGTGACCTCGTCTCGACCACACCCTGTGGAGCAAGGAAAGCCCGCACCACCCATGCCCGATGTAGAACCAAGTCGTGCCACGCATGCGCACTGTGGAAACACATGCACACGCACACTTGACACTAAAAATCCATGCAAAAACGAGAGAACTGAAAAACATGCAAAAACGTAGAGAAAAATGACAAAGAACAAAACCTTGCGAGTCTATGCGGTGATGCGGTCAATGCAATATGGCGCCCACGGTAACCATGGTGACGCGACTCTCATTCCATGAAAGAAGCGAACACGACGACGCACCAAACAAAAACAAAATATCACAGATTATGGTATGAACAAGCTATATGCAATTAGTATAGTTCATATACATATATATTATATTACATATACTATATATATACATTAATAATCATAATCATTATATATGATTATAATATTTAGTCCATGAAATATGAGTTGTCATAAGATAGATCGGTGAGGGAATGAACGAGTGCAATATGATAATCTACTGAGGGACTGGAGAAAACTGGCCTGTAACAACGAGGGGAGTGGTCAGCCATGCATGGCGCAAGTCGACGCTTCACACAATGGATGCTTACTGCTCGTGCGTGCACGTACACGCGTGCGTGGCGCCGCACACCTGTGCGGGCGAGTGATTCACTTTCGACAGAGCAAAGCATCGATTAGAAGACAGTCTCTCTTTAGACGTCGCTACATCCGGCCGAAGAAACGAAGAGAAGAAGATGATGATGATGAAGAGAAGAATCGCCTTGTAAGGCTCGCGGCAGCAGCAAGCAACGCTCATATTCCGCCCGCAGCCGCCTATAGGTGGTGCGTTCATCGCGTGACTACTACGCTCAGATTCTTCTCGGATTGGCGGGGGACGTCTTCGATCTTCTTGCGATTGACGTCAGCCGTAAGTGAGGCGACACGTCATCTCGTTACTGCAGAGTGTGTTTCTTGCTCCGATGCGCTGAAATGCCTGTCATGTGGGCTAGGGGTGTAGTGTAGGCGGGCCAAAAAGGTGGGGAGGGTGGGTTCCTAGCTTAAAATGATTAGACTCTACTACTGAGATTTCCTTTTCGGGGATAGGAACATCAATAGACATTTCTAGCCGAATAGTACCGTTATAGCCAGTTCAGATGTCGCCTTAGGAGCAGTTAGGCCGTCTGCCCCGCACCTATGCCAATGGTTTGGAGTCTCCTGTGTTTTCCCAAAAGCAATATTCTCCATTCCTATTGGAAACCGTTAGACTTAGCGACCACAAGTTCGCTTGAGAACGAGTTGAATCAGCCACGCGAACGTTTTGGCTGACAGGTTAATTAGCACTAAAGATGCCGCGATTTAGGCATTTCCGAGGGCTTGGCGTGCAATGAAACGTAAATGCAACGAACAACAACATTCGAAAACAAGAACACAGTACGGCCTTCGATCTAGGTCTCTCTCTCATCCTCCTCTCTCGTCTCTTCGTCTCTCGCTCTCCCTCTCGCTCTCTCTCTCTCTTTCTCTCTCCTCTCTCTCTCTCTCTCTCTCTCTCGTCTCTCTCGATCGCTGCTCACACTCCACACTCTCTTCGTCTCATCTCCTCACACCTCTCTCTCTCTCTCTCTCTCTCTCTCTCTCTCTCTCGCTCTCACACTCACACACTCTCACTCTCCTTCGCCCGGGCGGAAAAAAACACTCCTGTGACGTCACACATACGTCACAGATCCACGTCACCGTCGTCATAGACCCCACGCGTGTGTCGATTCTTAGCGAAACCCGCGTCCGCTTCCATGCAGAAATTATTCCCAAACGAATAATTCCAAAAACGCAAACATCTGAATCACCATCGATAGGCCTATACAGAAAACAAGAAGTTACGATGTAAACGAAAAAAATACATGCTGGTGTAATGAAGTGTGTGACAATCAAATACATGGACGCAGCCATCGGTTAGACCATAAACGCGGATGATGGGCGCGTATTGCTCATTCGAAAAACGCGGATCGAGAGAGCGAAACCCATGCGTGAAATTGCGCATGCGAGCGAAAAGTTGAATTTTTTCTTCTAGTTGAAAAACTCCGTACGAACATCGCTACGTACTAATCGCGAATCTTGACCAAGCATTTTCGAATCGAACTGGTTAATAATATAATATAACCAGGTCAATAATACCTTATTATAATTATATTTATAACGATAATTATTAATTGATTATTGACGATGAGTTATGATACAAAGACGCGTGCGCTTAACTAACAAATGCACACATGCTCAGCTGACCTACCGACCACGCATGCGCACACTTACTGCGAGTCCAGATGTAGAATTCAGGTGAAGAATGCACGGGCAAAAGTAACACTTCTCTACCCAGGTAGAAGAAGGCATATGGGGACATGAGATAGGGAAGGCTATTATATATGTATCAGGAGTAGATAATAGGGAATCCCTATGATCTACTCCTGATATGTATACAACCAGGTAAGGACTCTCTATATAAGCTGGTAAGGTAGATGGTCATATAGACAGCTGACCTGTTTATATATATAGGCCTATATCCTGTATATATATATATATATAATCAAGTGCTGTCTATATGACCAGGTAAGGTCTCTGCACATCAGCAGGTGTCTATATAAAGGGTATGTGGGCAGGTAAGGTGTCTATTTAACCAGGTAAGGACTCTGCACATAATTAGATGTCTATATAAGGTATATTTCAGCACTTCACGGTGGGGGGGGCATTCCACCTGCAAACACACATCTGTCTCGCAGTATTTGCACGCAATACGTCAAGTAAACATCAGAGCCTAAGAGAAAGCAAGCAACTACCGCTACCTCTACCACTACCGCTACCTCTACCACCGAATATATATAGCAGCTGCAGGCATACCTACCTACGTAACTTCACAGTAACATGCGAGGAGGAGTGGGGGGGGGAGTCTACCATGCAGGTATGGTCAATGGGGAGGGTGGGGTGGTCTGAGGGTGGGTGTGTGTGAGACGGAAATTGGGGGGTTGGGGGTTGGGTAGGGACAGTGTGGGGTAGGACTGAAATTGGGGGGTAGGGAAACATTGTGGGGGGGGGGGGGTAATTCTACCATGCAGAGTAAGGACAACGCAGCCATGCAGAGTCAATTGGTAAGGAGCATCATCCAAACCCCCACCCACCCACCAACCCCCACCCACAGCCACGCCCCGACGCCGCCTCCCCCAACGGCAGTGACGTCACCCACATCTCATCCCAATCTTCGCCCGCCAGAAATAGAAAAAAAAACTGGACAGCGCCATCTAGCGGCGGCCAGGACAAACCATCCGTCGGTCGCCAGGCGGCGCCACGTGTCTAGGTCGTTAATCACTGGAGATGTCGGCTCACGAGTCACGTGACGAAGACCGACGAGATTTTGTGGAGGAAAGAACGGTGAACGGCGGGAGCTCGCTAGCGAGCGTGACAGAAGAGACAGAGAGAGAGAAGAGAGAGAGAGAAGAGAGAGAGGAGAGAAGAAGAAGAGAGAGAGAGAGAGAGAGAAAGAAGAGAGGAGAGAGGGAAGACGAGAGAAGAAGAGAGACAGGAGAGAGCGAGATAAAGAGAGACCCACCGGGAGAGATAGAGAGTGAGATTGAGAAGGGGAAGAGGCTGGAAAAAGAGAAAGAGAGAGAGAGGGCGAAAGTTGAAGCAGATAGAGCAAAGTTGCTAAGACAAGCTCGAGA
>NW_014580651.1:1480-2628 GCF_000485595.1 Priapulus caudatus
TTTTGTTTGTCTAGTAACAACATCTCCATCGGTTCACCACCACCCGCTGGGACGACATCGAGGGGAGGGGGAGGGGGAGCAATCAAAAATCCGCGTTCACGGAGGGGAGGGGTGTTAGATTGGCTGCGAGCGGGGGGAGGGGGAGCAAAGCAAAAATGCGCGTTCGCGGGTGGGAGGGGTGTTAGATTGGCTGCGAGCGGGGGGAGGGGGGAGCAAAGAAAAATGCGCGTTCGCGGGTGGGAGGGGTGCGTGTTAGATTGATTGCGGGTGGGGGAGGGGAGCAATCAAAACGCGCGTTTACGGGGGAGGGGGAGGCGCGTGCGTGTTAGATTGACGGCAGGCGGGGGAGGGGGTGCGAGTGGGTAGACGCGGGGTGGTGGGGGGAGGAGGGGGGCCAAGGTCTCTCGCGTGTGCTATTGTTTGTTCGGCGAATTGTTTACGTGTTTGTGAGAACCTGTTTTTCCGGCATTGTTTATTTTCTGCTTGCCGACGTTGCTGTAATCAACGCCACATTGCTTACGGGGACGAAGAATCCGCGAGTGGGGGGTGCGTCGTGGGTGTAGGATGGGCAGTTGGATACGCACGCACGCACGCACGCACGCACGCACGCACGCACGCACACACGGACGGACCTGTAACCGGTAACACAGTAGCAACCTTGAAACGTTTGTTCCTCTCTCTCTCTCTTCTCGTCTCTCTCGTCTCTTTCTTGAGGGGGGGAGGAGGAGGAGGAGGAGGAGAGGGAAAGAGGGAGGGGCGATAATATCTGAAGACGGGAGGAGGGGCGATCCCCCCTGACCGCCTGCGCGCGCACCCCCCGCGCCGGTAATGGTGCGGTCCGATCGACCAAGCCCTTATTTATAGCTAGGCTGTTTACAAGTTTACCAGCTCTCTCTCTCTCTCGGGCGCGCACACACAAACACATATACACAGGCACACACACAGTGAGGCGCACACGCAGACGCACGCACGCGCGCCCGCACGCACGCGCGGTGAGAGAGACAGCATTCTAGCTATAGAGAATTGTCGGCTGCTTGGTTGTTTGTGTTTCTTTATTGTTCGGCTGCAGATAAACAGATGTGCAGATAGTTGTGTCTGCGTCTCTATTGCTCTCTCTCTTTCTCTCTCTCTCTGTCTCTCCTCTCTCT
>NW_014580651.1:3776-15452 GCF_000485595.1 Priapulus caudatus
ATGACGATGATGATGATGACGATGATGATGATGACGAGGATGATGACGATGATGACGATGATGATGCCAGTGTACAGTGAGTTGGCCGGGCCCACGTTAAATCTGGTCTCGTAGTATGTACGTGGCTACGTAAGCCTACGTTTGCCCTAGGCGCGTGCGTGCGTGCGTACGTGTACGTGCGTACGTGAGTGCGAGCGTACGTGCGCACGTTTGTATGCGTGGGTGACGTGTACGTGTGCATAAGTGTGTGAATGAATACCCACCTATATATACGAGTGTTCTATAGGGCATGTACTCAAATATCTACAGATGCGCCTGCCTGTGAGTGTAATAATTAGGTATGCTCATACTAGTACACATGTATGTATGTACATATCTGTGTGTGAGGGTTAGGTATATGCATAAACACGCGAATACATGTGTGTAATGTATATTTACGTGCACACACATGTACATTCATGTGTGTAAGGGTTAGCTATGTGCATACACACGTACATACATGCTGTCTGTGATGTATTCATGCATATTTACATACATGCACATACATGTACCCGTATGACCGACCACTCACCTATCTACCAGTGTGTGTGTATATGTCGGCTTGTCTGGTTGGCATACTTAGTTGGTACTACATGTTTTTTGTTTTTTTATGTACTTACAGCAACAACTTCAAGAGTTGTACGACAAGCAAAGCAAGCAGTTAATGCAGCAGTTACAGGAGCAGTTACAGCTGAATATGTTACAGCAAAGCCACCTGATGCAGCAGGTGAGTGAGGGAGGAGCCAGGGGAGGAGGGAGGGAGGAGGAGGAGGAGGTAGGGAGGGATAGAAGGAGGATGAGGAGGTAGAGAGAGCAGTTAATGCAGCAGTTACAGGAACAGAACTTTACAGCTGAATATGTTACAGCAAAGCCACCTGATGCAGCAGGTGGGTGAGGGAGGAGCCAGGGGAGGGAGGAGGAAGAGGTAGGGAGGGATAGAAGGAGGATGAGGAGGTAGAGAGAGCAGTTAATGCAGCAGTTACAGGAGCAGTTACAGCTGAATATGTTACAGCAAAGCCACCTGATGCAGCAGGTGGGTGAGAGAGGAGCCAGGGGAGGAGGGGGAGGGAGGAGGAGGAGGAGGTAGGGAGGGATAGAAGGAGGATGAGGAGGTAGAGAGAGCAGTTAATGCAGCAGTTACAGGAACAGCTACAGCTGAATATGTTACAGCAAAGTCACCTGATGCAGCAGGTGGGTGAGGGAGGGGCTAGGGGAGGAGGAGGGAGGAGGAGGAGGTAGGGAGGGATAGAAGGAGGATGAGGAGGTAGAGAGAGCAGTTAATGCAGCAGTTACAGGAGCAGCTACAGCTGAATATGTTACAGCAAAGTCACCTGATGCAACAGGTGGGTAAGGGAGAGGCCAGGGGAGGAGGGAGGGAGGAGGAGGAGGAGGTAGGGAGGGATAGAAGGAGGATGAGGAGGTAGAGAGAGCAGTTAATGCAGCAGTTACAGGAGCAGCTACAGCTGAATATGTTACAGCAAAGTCACCTGATGCAACAGGTGGGTAAGGGAGAACCAGCGGGCTGGTGGTGCGGGGTGCACGGACCTTCAGCGCTGCGGGAGGAGGAGAAAGGAGGAGGCTGGGGAGAAGGGGTGGAGAGGGATGGTGTGTGTGGGTAGATTCTTGTCTAACTGATGCGTTGTGGTGGCCTGTGAGTGCGTACGGTGTCACCTACCACGTCAGGCTGTGAGTCTCTCTCGATTCTGCCATCGGTGGGGCAGGCCATGTGATATATATATATAATATATATGTATGATGATGATGATGATGATAGATGTGATGATGGATAATGATTTGCATGATGATTGATGAATGATGATGATGATGATGATGACAAATAATTTAGGACAGTGATGACGTGGACGCTTCTTGAACGATAATGATGATGCATGATGGCAATGATGATGATGTCTCTGTATTATGTGATGACAATGTCGATAATGACGTTGACGATGACAATGTCGATAATGACGTTGACGATGACTAAGTTGTCGATAATGACGTTGACGATGACAATGTCGATAATGACGTTGACGATGACAATGTCGATAATGACGTTGACGATGACAATGTCGATAATGACGTTGACGACATTGTGGACAATGTCAGATAATTGACGTTGCGATGACAATGTCGATCGCGGGAGGACGATAGATAATGACGTTGACCGATGCATGTCGTACATGCCGTTGGCGATGACAATTTGTCCGATATGACGGTGGACGATGCAATGTCGATAAGACATTGCGATGACAATGTCGATAATGCACGTGTGACGACTGACAATGTCGCATAATGACGTTGACGATGGTCGTATGACGTTGCGCGATCGGGATAATGTCGATAATGACGTCGGGACGCGCGACAATGGTTGATAATGCGTTGATTTGGTGGACATGTCGATAATGACGTTGACGATGACAATGTCGGTAATGACGTTGACGATGACAATGTCGATAATGACGTTGACGATGTAGACGCAATGTATCGAGAAATGACGTTGCGATGACAATATTGTTCACGATCAAGCGACGATGACGATGTTGACACAATAACTAATGCCGACTTGACGTGACCTGACGTTGACGATGTTGTTCTTTGAGTCTAGGCCGACGACAGGATAAGAGTCGAAACAAAGCAAGCATGTCACGGTCAAGCTTCAGCAGCCGCCTGCGCAGCAGCAGTTATTCAGCAGTACAGCTGAGCATCGAAACTTCCTGCTAGGTCAGGGTCTGCTAGCCCGCCGCATGTCGTTACCGCAAGGCTAGGCCGCCTCCTCCCCTCCCCCCCCCTTCCCCTCCTCTCACGGCACCTGCCTCAGCATCGCAAATTCGTTGCTCGGTCGGAGGGTCTTGTGCCGCGATGTCGTCTACCGCAAGGCTAGGGCCGCCCTCCTCCCCTTCCCCCTGCTCCCTCACGGGCAGGTGCTCCCCCTCACGGGCCACCTCTCCAGCATCCTCCCTCTCCTCGTCACCGCACCTCCCCGCATCCTTCCCCCTCCTCTGCCCACACCTCCAGTGATGCGCTGGCCGTGCCCTCGCTCCTGCACCGCCCGACGGCGTCGCGCGAGGCGGGATCCTCCCCTCCCTTCCTCACCGCACGGTGCGGCCCAGCGATCCTCCCCTCCCTCCTCACCGGCACCTCCCCAGCACTCCTCCCCCTCCCTCCGTTCAAACCGCAGCCTCTTCAGCATTCCTCCCCCTCCCTCCATCGCTCACCGCACCTCCCACGCATCTCCCCCTGCCTTTCACCCGCACTCTTCAGGCATCCTCCTCTGCTCCTACCTCCCACACCTCCTAGCATCTCCCCCTCATCTCTCACCGCACTCTTAGCATCTCCCCCCTCTCCTTCTCACCGACAGCCTCCAGGCATCATCCCTCTCCCTCTCACCACACATTTCCCAGCACCTCCCCTGCCTGTTCTCACCGCACCTCCCAGCATCTCTCCCGTCCTCCTCACGCACCCCCCCAGCATCCTCTCCCCCTCCCTCCTCCTCGCCGCACCTCCCAGCATTCCTCCCCCTCCCTCCTCACTGCACCTCCCAGCATCCTCCCCCTCCCTCACCGCACCTCCCAGCATCTCCCCCCTGCCTCCGTCAACGCAACTCCAGATCCCCCCCCTCCCTCTCACTGCACTCCCCAGCATCCTCCCCCTCCATCACCGCACATCCCCATGCATCCTCTCCCCTCCTTATCACTGCACCTCCCAGCATCCTCGCCCTCCCTCACGCACCTCCCAGGCATCCTCGCCCCCCTCCCTTTCTCAGCTGCCACCTTTCAGCATCCTCCCTCTCCTCACCGCACCTCCCGCCCAGCATCCTCTCCCCTCCCTCCTCCCTCCTCCGGCAGCCTCCCCAGCTCCTCACCCTCCTCCTCACCGACACTCACCCGCATCCTCCCCCTCCTCTCACAAACCCTCCCGAGCATACTCCCCCATCCCTCCTCCTCACCGCCACCTCCCGCAATCCTCCCCCTGCCTTCTCACGCACCTCCCCAGACTCCTCCCCATTGCCTTCTCATCCGCACTCTTGCAGCATCGCTGCCCCCCATCCTCTCCTCACCGACCTCCCACGAATCCTCCCCCTGCCTTCTACCGCCACTTACCAGCATCTCCCCCTGCTTCTAACCGCAGCTCTTCAGCATCCTCCCCCCTCCACTCCTCCTCACGCACATCCACGCATCTCCCCTGCCTTCTCACCGACACCTCTCAGCATCCTCCCCTCTGCCTCACCGCACCTCCCCAGCATCCTCTCCCCCCCTCCTCCTCACCGCACCTCCCCAGCATCCTCCCCCCTCCCTCCTCACCGCACCTCCCAGCATCCGCCTCCTCCTTTGCGCGACCTCCCAGCACCCTCTCCTGCCTTCTCACCGCACTCCCAGCACCCTCCCCCATGCTTCTCACCGCACCCTCCCAGCATCCTCTCCTCCTCCTCACGCACCCCAGACATCCTTCCCCCTCCTCTCCTCGCCGACACTCCCCGCATCTGCCCCTTCCCTCATACAGGCCACCTCCCCAGCTTTCCCTCTTCTCCTCGCGACACCTCACAGCATCCTCCCCCCTCCCTCCTTTCCTCACCAACCTCCCCGCATCCTCTTTCGGTTGGCTTCTCTCCGTGACCTTTGACCGTTCCCTCAGCCTCCGTACCGATGCGCGTGCATCATCCGTGTTGCGCGCGCTCGCGCGTGAGAGACATCGCGCGTAACACGTTGCGTGCTTCGGCGGCGGCGAGCGTATTATTACCCCGGCTTCTAGATACAACATCAGATCCAGCGGCTGAGTAGTAGTGCGGAGCAGTAGCAGCAGCAGCGCAGTAGCAGCAGCCGCAGCAGCAGCAGCAGACATCGGGCAGCAGCGAAGAGCAGTAGCCTAGTAGCAGCTAAGGTAGCAAAGCCCAGGCAGCAGTCGCAGCAGTAGCCGCGTAGCAGTGCATGGGAGGCAGCAGTAAGCAGTAGCAGCCAGTAGCAGTAGCAGCATGCAGTCAGCAGTAGTAGTAATAGCAGCAGTAGTAGTAGTAACGCAGCAGCAGTGGGTGTGAAAGGGGTAGTAGCAGCAGCAGCAGCGCAGCAAGCAGTGCAGTTAGCAGCGTAGCAGTAGCGCAGCAGCCAGTAGCAGTAGCAGGCAGTAGCAGATAGCAGCAGCAGCAGTAGCGCGTAGCAGAGGAGCAGCTAGCAGCAGCGTAAGTGAGTTGAGGGCAGGCGGCAGCCATGCAGTTAGTATCAGCAGCGTCGAGTAGTGCAGCAGCAGCAGCGCGTAGTAGTAGTCATTCAGGCAGCGGCAGTAGTAGCAGCAGACAGCAGTGAGTCGTATAATAATAGCAGCAGCAGCAGCAGCACGTAGTAACAGCAGCAGAGGTTGTGCGGCAGCGAGGAAGCAGCCCAAGTGGTAAGTCAGCACGCGTAGGCGAGTGAGTAGCAGCCCTTCTCCTTCCTCGAGCTCATCTCCTCCTCCATCCTTCCTCCCTCCTTCTCCTCCCTCCATCCTCCCTCCTCAGGGTCTCCCTTCCTTCCTTCCCATCCTTCCCTCCCCTCTTTCTTCCTCTTCTCCCACTCCCCTCATCCTCCCTCCGGCTTCTCCCCTTCCATCTCCCTTCCCATCCTCCCTTCCTCCCTCCCCTCTCCTCCTCTTCCTCCATTCCATCTACGTGCCCATCATTATCGCTGCATCTCCTCGCCGCGTCGCGCACACGCGTTTAATAAGCGGCGCCCCCTGGTGTCGCGGCGGCTACCGATATTAGTCGCTGAGTTATTAGCGAGCGTCTCCCCCTTTCCCCCTCCTCCCCTCCTCCCCCCTTCTCCTCCCCGCCACCTGCGCCCTTCCCTCGGGAAATTACTGCTGCTCCTTCTCCGCCGCCGAGATACGGTTAGCTGGGTCGCCGTCTCGTGATGTGGTACTAGCGCCATCTGTTGGCTCGATCGTTCGTCAGACTCCGCCGTCAGTTGGCGTCGTTCGCTTGGTCGTGACCTTTGGATTGACCAAAAATCGTTGTCTAGATTGACCCCTGTGTGACCTCTCAATTGTCTTTCTATGATCTCTTGAGTGATCCCCCTCCCCTGCATAACCTCTCGAGTAATCTTTCGATTGACCTCTGCGTGACCTCTCAATTGACCTGTGTGGCCTTTCTGTGACCTCTTAATTGACTTACCGTGACTTCTCGCGTGACCCCCAAATAGCCTCTGAGCAATTGACCCTCCTCATCTGCCTAACCTCTCGAGTAACCTCTCAATTGACCCTTGGTTGACCTCATGTGACTTCTCGATTGACTCCCGATTGACCTCTCAATTGACTTCATGTGATCTCTTGATTGACCTCTGCGTGACCTCTCAATTGACCCCTGAGTAACCTCTCTAATGACCCTTGTGTGACCTCACCTGACCCCCACGTAACCTCTTGATTTACCTCTGTGTAACGTTTTGACTAACCTCATGTGACCTCTTAATTAACCTCTTGATTTGACTCCTGATTGACCCCTGCGTGAGCTCTCGATTGACCTCTGCGTGACCTCTCGACTGACCTCTGCGTGACCTTTGCAGGCCTCAGTCAGGCGGACGTGCAGGCGCTGTGGAAGGACGCCATGTTTGGAGCGAGTAACGACGGCGACAAGTCGTCGAGTAACGGCCTGGTCGGTGGCGCCCCCTCGTCGACGTCCCGGCTTAACGGCATTCCCGACTTTCCAGGTGCGAGGCATTTGTTTGTTTTCTTTTTCCGCGACGCTTCACAATTTTTATTTCGCATTTTGATAGACACGTCAGACAGACATGGTAAGGTTGTAGACAAGTAGACAGGTAGGTTGGTAGACAAGGTAGACAGACAGTAGGTTGGTAGACAGAGTGACAGACGTAGGTTGTGACAGGTAGACCCGACAGATAGGTTGGTAGACAGTAGACAGCAGGTAGGTTGGTAGACAGGTAGACAGACAGGTAGGTAATAGCAAGCAGTACATCAGACAGACAGGTAGGCTGTAAGCAGGTAGACAGATCAGGTAGGTTGGTCGACAGGTAGGGTTGGTAGACAGGTAACAGAGCAGGTAGGACAGACAGGTAGGTTGGTAGACAGACAGGTAGGTGGTAGAGCAGGTAGACAGACAGGTCACTTTGTAGCAGGTAGACAGCAGGTATATTTACCTGTAGTTTGCGAGCTATTAAGCGACCTGCATCTGTAGCGGCGCCTGCGCTGTGCTTCTGTCGTGCCAACTGATGTCATTGTCGTGAGGTGCCGTGCAAACAACCGCACAAACTTATATCCACACTGTGTATCTCTACCCTCAGCCTAACCATACACCTACCGCCACCACCACGCCAGAAAGCATGCTAGTATATATCAACTGAAATGTTCATTACTGAGGTGCCTGCATAAGCACACACACAAACTTATATCCACACGTGTATCTTTTCACCTCACCGCTACCGACCCACTCCTAACACACCTACCCCACTCCTAATCATACACCTACCCCGCAACACACCTCAGCAAGCATGCTGTAATATACAACTGATGTCATCTACTGAGTGGCCTGCAAACACACACAAACTTATATTCAACACTCGTGTATCTCTACCCTCAACCTACCAGCCACTCCTACCATACACTTACCCACTCCTAACCATCACCTACCCACTCCTAACCATTACACTTACCCCACTCCTAAACAATACACCTACGCCACTCCTAACCATAACACACACGCCAGCTCCTAACCATACACCTACGCCCACCCTACCATACACCTACCCACTCCTAACCAACACCTACCGCACTCCTAATCCATACCACACCTAACCCCACTCCTAACGGCATGACACGCTACCGGCCACTCTAACCCTACACCTACCCACTCCTAACCATACCCCTACGCCCCACTCCTAAACCATACACAGGCATACCCGACCACACCCAGCAAGCATGCTGTAATATATAACTGATGTTCAATATGCTGAGGTGCCTGCAAACACACACAAACTTATATTGCACAACTGTGTATCTCTAAACCCTCACCTACCCACTCCTAACCATACATACCGCCAACTCCTAACCATGACACCTACCCCACTCCTAACGCATACACACTACCCCACTCCTAACCATACACCCTCCCACTCCTAACCATACACCTACCAGCCCACACCCAGCAAAGCATGCTGTATTATATCGTACGATGTTCATTGCTGAGGTGCCTGCGAACACACACAAACTATATCACACTGTGTATCTCTACCTCACCGCTACCCCACTCCTAACCATAAACCTACCGCACACACCCAGCAAGCAGCTGTAATTATATAACTGATGTTCATTGCTGAGTTGCCTGCAAAACAACACAAACTTATATCCACACTGTGTATCTCTACCCTCACCCTACCCCACTCCTACCCAATACACCTAAGGGCCCCCACTCGCTAACATAAACGCTTACGCCACTGCCTAACCATACACCTACCCCACACACACCCAGCAAGCATGCCTGTATATACACTGATGTTCCTGACTGAAGAGGTGGCCTGCAAACACACACAAACTTATATCCACACTGTGTATCGTCTCAACCCTCACGCTAACCCGCACTCCTAAACCATACAGCCTACCGCACTCCTAACCATTACACCGCTACGCCCACTCCTAACCATACCCCGCTACCCGACTCCTACAGCCATACACCTACCCCCACTGCCTAACGCATAGCCCCTACCCCAGCTCCTAACCAATACACCTACCCCACTCGCTAACCAATACCACGCTACCCCTCCTAAGCCATAGCACCTACCCACTCCTAACCATACACCTACCCCACTCCTAAACCATACACCTACCCACCTAACCATAACACCTACCCACTAGCCAACCATACCACCTACACCACCACACCGCAGCCAAGCATGCCGTATATAGCAATATGTTCGTTTGCTGAGTGCCTGCAAACACACTACAAACTTATATCCACACTGTGTATCTGCTACGCCTCACCCCTACGCCCACTCCTCAACCATACACCTACCCCACCCTAACATAAACCTACCGCACTCCTAACCAATATCACCTACCCACTCGCTAACGCATACACCTACCCACACCCCAGCAAGCATGCTGTATATAACACTGAATGTTCATTACTGAGGTGGCCTGCAAACACACAACAAACTTATATCCACACTGTGTAAATCTCTACCGCTCACCCTACCCCACTCCTAACCATACACCACCCCACTCCTAACGCATACACCTACCCCATGCCTAACCATAACACCACCCACTCCTAATCCGATACACCTACCCCACTCCTATACGCATAACTACCCCACTCCTTAACCATACACCTACCCCATCCTAACCATACACCTACCCCCCACCCTAACCATACATCCTACCCCACTCCTAACCATAGCAACCTACCCCACCACACCCAGCACGCATGCTGTATTATACAACTGATGTTGCGTATTACTAGAGGTGCCTGCCAAACAACACAGAACTTATATTCACAAGCACTGTGTAATCTCTACCCTACGACCTCCATAACCACCACTCCTGAACCATAAACCTAACCGCACTGCTCCACAATACACCTACCCCATCTAACATATCTACCTACTACCGCCACTCCCTAACCATACACTACCCCACTCCAACCATAAACCTACCGCACCTCCTGAACCATACCGCTATCCCCACTCCTAACCATACACACCTACCCTCCTAACCCATACAGCACTACCACTCGCTACCCATACACTACCCCACCAAACCCAGCAAGCATGGTGCTGTATATATAACTGATCGTTCATTACTGAGGTGCCTGCAAACACACACAACTTATATCCACAGCTGTGTATGCTCTACCCTCACACCTACCCAGCTCCCTAACGCATACACATACCTCAGCACCTAACCATACACGCTAGCGCCCAGCCAACACGCCAGCAAGCAGCTGTATATATAACTGAATGTTCATTAACTGAGGTGCCTGCAAACCAACACAAACTTATATCCACACTGGTGTATCTCTAGCCCTCACGCTACCCACTCTAACCATACACCTACCTCTCACCCTAAACCATACACCGCTACCCCAACCACACCAAGCAAGCATGCTGTAATCATATAACTGATGTCATTACCTGAGTGCCTGCAAACACACAAGTATCAACACTCACAAACTTACCCCAGCATACGCAGCTCTGCGCTTTATATCCCTCATCCTACAGCATTCCCTCCTCCTCGCTCCTCCTCCTCCTCACTCCTCCTCCCCTCTCCCCCTCTCTCCTTCTCCTCCTCCCCCGCTGCTACCGTGTGGAAGCGTCTCGTCCTTGCATGGAAGGTCGGCACCGGGCCACGCGACATCGCACCCTGTGTCTCCCCTCCTCCTCCTCCTCCCCCTCCCTCCTCCTCCTCCCCCGTGCTTACGTGTGAAGGGGCGTGCTCGTCCATTGCATGGAGTGTCTCACCCGAGCCACGACACACGCCGTTGTCTCCCTCCTCCTCCTCTCCCTCCTCCTCTCCCACGCGGCCCTCTCCTTCCTCCTCCTCCTCCTCCTCCCTCCCTCCCGTGCTTACGTGTGGAAGGCGGTCCGTCGCTTGCATGGAGTGTCGCCCCTTGGCCCCACGACACACGCCGTGTCTCCCCTCTCTCTCCTCCTCCTCCTCCCTCCTCCCCCATGCTTACGTGTGGAAGGCGGTCTCGTCCTTGCATGGAGTGTCGCAGCCGGGCCACCGACACACGCCGTGTCTCCCCCTCCTCCTCCTCCTCACTCCTCCCCTCCCTCCTCCTCCTGCCTCCTCCCCTCTGCCTCCCACTCCTCCTCCACTTCCCGTTGCTTACGTGTGGAAGGCGGTCTCGTCCTTGCATGGTTAGTTGTCGGCAGCCGGAGCACGACACACGCGCTGTCTCCCCCTCTTCCTCCTCTCCTCCCTCTCCTGCCCCTCCTCCTTCTCCTCCTCCTCCCTCCCGCTCCTCGCTCCCTCCTCCCCGTGTTACGTGGCTGAAGGCGGTCTCGTTCCTTGCAATTGGAGTGTCGACGCGGCCACCGACACACGCCGTGTCCGAACAAGAAACGCCGGTGATGGCGGCAGCGGAGCCGCCCGCTCCGCGTGACCCGCCGCATGCCGAAGAACTTCTGATGTCAAAGGTCAGTAGGTCGCGGGGCGCGGTCAGTAGGTCGCAACAGATGATGAGCGCGAGGTCGGGGTGTTTCGCGATGGTTGATTGATATGCTGATTGGATGATGATTGACATGATAGGTGATTGATGAGTGTGAAATGATTGGTGGTGTTAGTGATGCGATTCGGTGGTGATGATGATGCATGGATGATGATGGTAGGTGTCGTGGCTCGTGAGTGATGTAGGTGTGAGAGGCTTCGATGATGATGATGATGGGTCGGTAGTGATGATGACTGGTAGGTGATGATGGTGATGGGTGATGATGATGATGATGAATGATGGTGATGATGATGCTGATATGATGATGACAATGATGGTGATGATGGATGGTTGATGATGACCGGTAACATTCTCGTATAATAACATAATAACACAATAACAAATAATGAACAACAATATAACAAATTAATGGACGACACCGTACAACATTTCCACCAACCCTTACAACCGAAAATCAAATCATTTAAGGAAAAACAATTAAAAAATTG
>NW_014580652.1:0-12428 GCF_000485595.1 Priapulus caudatus
CACTCACACACCACACACACGACACACACACACACACCACACACCATACTACCCACACCAGCACGCATCACATAATATATATATTATATATACTATCTAATTATAGTATATATATATATATATATGTAATTATAATTAACACGCGCAGCCGACAGTCGACAATTCGGCGTGAATTCACGCTCCTCCGTCTTTTTTTAGACGGCGGTTGACGGCTGTTTAAAAAAAATACCCTGGGCTTGGAACTCGTCCAGGGTTGCCGCCGTGGCCCGGGGGGGAAAGAAGTAGGCGAAATGAGAGCATTCTAGAACGCGCGCCTGTGAGAGATTATAAATATAATACGTGAAAGCCAGGGTGACATTGCCTCCGCGAAATAATATATATATCAAAAGCTAATAATACCTATAGATAGGTATAATAGGAGTTATTAGCTCTTGATTATATATAGATATATTTATATGATGTTGTGCGTGTGTGTGTGTGTGTGTGTGTGTGTGTGTGTGTGTGTGTGTGCGCGCGCGTTGCGTGCGTGGCGTTCGTGCGCGGCGTGTGCGCGTACGTGTGTTGCCGTTTGTTATGTGTGTCGTGGCGTGGCGTGCGTAATAGAATAACGCAGGCTTGATGCTTACGCCTGATCTGCAGACCATCTTCGCAAACTAGGTTGTGTTCACACCTAGAAACAGATATATTATTTCACGGAGTCTCATTCATTTCTGCAATATGATACCGGTGATAAATTTCTTCAGTGGAGGCGATTAGTGGGTAGGAGTGGGATGGAAGTGGTGGTGGTGTGGTGGTGGTGGTTGGTGAAGGTGGTGGTGGTGGTGTGGTGGTGGTGGTGGTGGTGGTGGTGGTGGTGGGGTGGTGGTGGTGAATGTGGCGGTGGTGGTGAAGGTGTGTGTGTGTTGTGTGGTGGTGGTGGTGTGGTGGGTGGTGTCGGGGTGAAGGTGGTGGTGGTGGTGGTGGTGGTGGTGGCTGGTCGAAGCGTGGTGGTGGTGGTGGTGGTGGGAAGGTGGTGGTGGTGGTGTGGTGTAAGTGTCGGTGATAGGTGGTGTGGTGTGGTGGTGGTGGTGTGGTGGTGGTGGTGGTGGTGGTGGTGGTGTGGTGAAGGTGGTGGTGGTGGTGTGGGTGAAGGTGGCTGGTGGTGGGTCGCCCGGCTGGTGGCCGGTGAAGGCTGTGTGTGGTGCGTGGTGAAGGGCTGGTGGTGGGGTGGTGGTGCGTGGTCGAACGGGGTGGTGGCGTAGGTGGTGATGGAAGGTGGTGGTGGTGGCTGGTGGTGAAGGTGGTGGGTGGCTGGCTGGTGGTGAGGTGTGGTCCGGTGGGGGCTGGAGAACGTGAGAGTGAGAGTGAGAGTCGAGAGTGAGCAGTGAGAGTGAGAGTGCCAGAGCTGAAGAGTGAGAGTGAGAGCTGTGAGTCGTGAGTGTTGAGTTGGTGAGTGTACGTGTGAGTGTGAGTGTGAGTGTGAGTGTGAGTGTTGAGTGTGAGTGTGACGTGTGAGTGGAGCAGGGAGGCGGGAGGCGAGTAGCGAGAGAAAAGAGCGAGAGCGAGAGCGAGAGTCGAGCGGGTGATGGTGATACGGTGACGGATGCACTCGCCTGATGGTGAAGGTACTGGCTGATGAGGTGATCGGTGATGGAGCTGGAAAAATGAATGATGTGTGGATAACCGGCATGATAAGGTGCATAGTGATTGTCACCTGGTGATTACGCTGAGGTCAAGCGCGCGAGAACTACGAGCGTGATGTGATGGTGATTTTAACAAAGTGATAGGATGTGATGATGAAGCATTAAAAGTGTTTTTTATCGTAGATCGGTGATGGTGAACAAAAAGAATAAATAAAAGTGTATGGATGAGGTAGATGGTGAGTGGTGAATGGATGATGGTGGGCCTGTCATCGAAGGTGTGGGGGAACTTGGGTGCACTTTTTGGTTGGTGGTGGCGTGGCGAGGGGGAGATGTGGTGGCAGTGGGGAGGAGCCCTTGTACGAATCAGGGGTGGCGGGTCGGGGGCGCGGGCTGCGTGGGAGGGGTATCTTCTTATCGTTTGTCGATCACTCAACGCGCTTGCCACCAGTCTCCTTATAAACACTTTCCACCTACTCCAGCCAATAACCCCGTAATAGTCCGAGTTACCATGGCTGTGTTAACGAACGTCCGCTAAAGTAACACACGGATTATTTACAATATTCTCGTATATGTGCCGTGTTTTTTATCAAAAACTCACCTCCTAATCCATCGCTCACACGTCCGAAACACTCCACACGGCCGGTGAACGCCCTCTGTTTAAATGTGGTGTCGGTGATGTGCTGTGTCGTGTGCGTGCGTGCGTGCGTCAGCTGCGTGCGTGCGTGCGTGCTGTGCGTGCGGTGGCGTGCGTGCGTGCGTGCGTGCGGTGCGTGCGATCGCGTGCGCGTGCGTGCGTGGCGTGCGTGGCGTGCGTGTTGATGTGTGTGGGTGGTTTCCCCCCTCCTCCTCTTCGCCCTCTCCTTCCACACACTCGCGCTGTTGTGTGTGTGTGTGTGTGTGTGTGTGTGTGTGTGTGTGTGCGACGCAGTCGTGCGTGATGCGTGTGCTGGTGTGTGCGTGGGGTGCTGTGTGTACTGTGCTGTGTATGTGTGTGTGTGTGTGTGTTTGTGTGCGCGCGTGCGGGTGAGCTCGGTGGGGCGCGCGTCCGCCGCGTGCGTGGCGTGCGGGGTGTGTGTGCGTGTGTGCGTGCGCGTGCAAGTGTGTGTGGCGTGCCGTGTGCTGTGCGCGCGCGAGTGTGTGGCTTGAAGTGGCTACGGTGGCAAGGGTGACTTGAAGTGGCTTGGCGGTACGATACAATGGGTGGCGTGGAGGAGCTACACTGGTAGCAGGTGTTATAAGGGGTCGAACGCGACGAACACAGGACGCCGCGAATAACCATAAATAATTCACTCAGCGCCATGTTTTCGGAATGATTTGCCTGATCAGTTAAACACCCCCCGGTGGAGAGGGCAAGAAGGGACAGAAGCCACGGGCGAGAGCCGGGTCATGAAGCTTTCATTTACGGTGCAGTGCGTGTGTCGTGCATGTCCAGTTGTCCATGTCGCATGAAAATCGCAGTGGGCGGTGGTACGCTTCCAGAATAGAACGCACGCGCCTCGCTTCTGTGGACAACTGGCTTGGAATTAGCAGAGGCAGCAGGCGGGCTGCTGCTACTCACGGCGCGACTGCGCGGCTGCTGGGCTGCTAAGCTACTGCTACTACTGCTGCTATGTTTTTCTACTACTACTAACTACGTTGACATAGTTGCTACTGCTGGCCTACGTGTTGCTGCTGCTGCTAACTATCTGGCTGGCTAACTCGCTAACTACTGCTCTATTGCTACGTACTGGCTACTGCTGCTGCTGCGCTACTACTGCTGCTGCTGCTGCTACTGTTGACAGTGATGTTGCATACTGCGTGCTACTGTTACTGCTACTACTACTACTGCGCTACTGCTACTACGGCTGCTGTGCTACTACTGCTTACTGCTGCTAGCTGCTGCTCACTGCTACTACTACTGCTACTGGCTGCTGCTGGCTGCTGCTGCTGCTGCTGCTGCCTGCTTAGCTTCTACTGCTTCTGCTGCTTGCAATGCTGCTGCTGCTGTTGGCTACTACTACTACTGCTGGCTAAACTGCTGGCTACTGCTACATCCTATACCGGCGCGCTTGCTGCTACTGCGCTGTTGCTCTACTGCTGCGGTTGCTGCTGTTGCTGTTGTTGTTGGCTGCTCGCTGGCTGCTAACTACTACTGCTGGCCTAATAAGCAGTCGAGACTCCCTGCGAGAGAATGCGGAATTTCCATGGAAAAATGGCATCTTTTGTTACTTTCGCATGCCTATACACACTGACGCGTGGCGGTACGTTGTCTTGTCTCGTGTTTGTACGAAGTCTGTTGTAACTGTAATGTAAATAGAGTGGTGAGCAATTGTAGCTTAGAAGTTACCCCGGCTGTAATGACTCTGTGTACTGCCCCCTGCCTGCACTGCTGTGTTTTCTATATCGACACTGCCTGCCAGAAGTCTCTACCCACCTACTTACTCGCCTGTTTGTAAACGCCGCAGGGAGTATCCGGCATTGGCGTGGTGTCCGCGGGTTATTGTGTGTATCGGTTTGGGCTGCGGCCTGTATGAACGTATCTTCCGCTGTCCGCGTCATAGCCAAGAGGAACACTGTGTCGTTATTATCACACACGCCACGCGCACGCAAGCGTACAGCGCACACGCACCGCAGGAGCACGTCCACAATGCCGCAGACGAACGACACACACAGACACACACACACACACACACACACACACACACACACACACACATACACGCACGCACGCACGCACACACAGCAGCAGTCACTACCTCGCCACATGCACACTCACATGTACAGCTTCAATGCGCAGAGCACACTCTTGGGAGGTTGGTCTATCTATCTAGTCATAATCTTGGATGTTGGAGGGAGGGGTGGTTAGAGGGAGGGGTGGTTGGAGCGAGGGGTGGTTGGAGGGAGGGGTTGTTGGAGGGAGGGATGGTTGGAGGGAGGGGTGGTTGGAGCGATGGGGTGGTTGGAGGGAGGGGTGGTTGGAGCGAGGGGTGGTTGGAGGGAGGGGTGGTTGGAGCGAGGGGTGGTTATAGCGAGGGGTGGTTGGAGGGGGTGCAGGATGGGGAAGAACGTGGTAAAAGGGGTTCCTTCGTTCGGAGAGAGGAGTGGTTATTGCCTTCTCTCTCTCTCTCCGTTACCGCTGTCTCTCTCTCTCTCTCCCTCTCTCTAACACTCTCATACGCTCGCTCTCACACGCTCGCTCTCCCTCCTCCTCCTCCCATCTCATTCTCCCTCTCACTCACTCACTCACTCTCGCCCTCTCTCTCTCTCTCATTTGCCCCCTCTTTCCTCCCCCTTGTCCTTATCACTCACTCACTCTCACACGCTCTTTCTCCCCCTCTCTGCTCTTCACCTCACTCCCGCTCTCCCTCTCTCACTCTCTCTTTCCCTCTCCCCATCTCGCTCTCACACTCTCTCACATTCTCTCTCTCTCTCTTTCATCAGACGTGCCTCGAGATGGAGCGATACCTGAAGGACGAACCCAAACTGAAGTCGTACCGCAAGCTGGACACCGAGCTCGACCATCCGTGGAGCCGATTCATCATTCCCAAGGACTGCGACTCGAAAGCCAACTCGACCGACGACTCCGACTCGGAGACGCGCCTGGGCGGACTGGCGAGCCTTGACATCAACGATCGACACCTTGACAGCGTCAGTCTCAGCTCCGCCTCCAGTTCCATGTCTTGGGACAGCAGCGGCGAGCCGCACGAACATTCCCCGGGAGGAGGAAGAGGAGGAAGAGGGATAGGGGTGGGAGGAGGAGGAGGAGGGGGAGGAGCCGCGGACCCGTTCGCGCTTCACCTCGTCCGCTCGTCGACGCTCACTCCGCCCAGCTCGCCCGAGACGCTCGCCGCCGCCGGGGGGCGCTGCACCTTCTCGTCGTCGTCGTCGGCGTCGCAGCCGAGCGTGCTGTTGCGCATCCCCCAGGCGGCGCTGCGCGGCCGACCGATCACGCTCACCGCCGTGCAGACGTCATCGTCGGCGGCTGCGGCGGCGGCGGCGGCGGCCGTGGCGGCGGCGCGTTCGCCCGTGAAACTGTCTCGCATGGACGGGAGTCCAGACGCGCGCCGGCGGATACACAAGTGCCAATACACGGGGTGCAAGAAGGTCTACACGAAGAGCTCTCACCTGAAGGCGCATCAGCGCACGCACACAGGTAAGCAGGCTCGCGGGGGAAGGTGGCGGGAGGAGGGAGGAGGGAGGAGGGAGGAGGGAGGAGGGAGTGTTGATGACGAGAGGAGGGGCGAGAGGAGGTAGTGTTGATGACGAGAGGAGGTAGTGGGAGTGGGCAGGGCGGTGAGAGAGGGTGACGTGAAGGGGATGACGCGAAAAGGTGACGCGATAGGGTAACGCGAGGTGTGACGCGAAGGGTGACGCGATGGGGTGACGCGAGGGGGTGACGCGATGAGGTGACGCGAGGGGGTGACGCGAGTGGGCGACGACGGATGGTGAGGGCGCCACCATGCGGAATGTCGGATGGTCGTATCGGTCGGCGGGCAAGCAAGCGACGGTTTCCCGGGATTCATTATTCGCTGAGGAGAAAATTGTGAACGTGAATTGTGATTGTGAGAAATACAGAAACGTGAAAGCGAAAATTCGATGGAACGAACTGAAATGACAGGCACATGCATGTAGGTAGGCGGGAGACGCCGACGTGTGAGGGCGCCACCGGCGGCACGTCGGTCACTCGTATCTGCATGTGAGTAGGCGAGCGGGCGTTCGCGTGCATGTTTTTTCTCCATGAGTATTTTCTCCATCTCTGTAGCGCGATGGTCCCATGATGTTTCAGGTGAAGTAGTGTGCGCGTGTGTGTGTGTGTGTGTGCGTGTGTGTGTGTGCGTGCGTGCGTGCGTGGGTGCGTGCCCGCGTGCGCGCGCAATGCGTGCGTGTGTGCGTGTGTATGTGTGTGTGTGTGCGTGCGTGTGTGCGTGCGTGCGTGCGGTGCGTGCGTTGTGCGGTGTGTGCGTGTGTGCGTGCGTGTACCGCGCGCATGCGTGGCGTGCGTGCGTGCGTGTGTGTGTGTGTGTGTGTGCGCGCGCGTGTGTGTGTGTGTGCGTGTGTGTGTATGTCTGAGTGTGTAGCGGGGGGATGTTGGGGAGGGAGTTAAAACTTGAAGTGACGACAAGGTTCGGACGTCGGCACGAGTGGATGTCGCGGCTGTCGGTGGAAAAGTTCAGCGAGGTTACGCTATGTTTAGCAGAAACAGCAGCAGCTGTGCGTGGTATATCAATGGTGTACGAGTGTTCGAGGAGGAGGAGGCGGAGAGGGGGAGGCGGTAGAGGAGGGAGTAGGAGGAGGGAGGGGAGGAGGTAGAGGAGGGAGGAGGTAGAAGAGGGGAAGAGGAGGAGGGGAGAAGCCGGAAGAGGAGGGGAGGAGGAGGAGGGGAGGTGGTTGCACACGCGCCACGCGCGTCGCCGCGATGTCGTTTGGTCGTTCGCAGCCAGCACAAGGAAAAAAAGAAAGAGAGGGAGACAGTGAAAGAGAGAGAGAGAGAGCGAGAGAGAGGAGAGAGAGAGAGAGACAGCGAGAGAGGGGGAGAGACCGACACAGAGATAGATAGATATATAGATATATAGATAGATAGATAGATAGGTAGATAGATAGATAGATAGAGAGAGAGAGAGAGAGAGAGAGAGAAGAGAGAGAGAAAGAGAGACAGAGAGAAATAGAGAGACATCCAGCACCTCTCTCCAGCATCCTCCCCAGCATCTTCCCCCAGCATCTCTCCCCAGCAAGCCT
Organism: Priapulus caudatus; assembly: GCF_000485595.1. NCBI lineage: Eukaryota > Metazoa > Priapulida > Priapulimorpha > Priapulimorphida > Priapulidae > Priapulus > Priapulus caudatus. Next base: position 7,338 of record NW_014580652.1, read on the forward strand.
CACCCCAGCATCCTCTCCCAGCACTCCGCCAAGCACCTCCCGCCAGCATCTCTCCCAGCATCTTTCCCCAGCATCCTCCCAGCATCCTCCCCCTATCATCCTCCGCAGCATCTCTCCCCAGCATCCTCCCCAGCATCCTCCCCCAGCATCCTCCCCCAGCATCCTCCCCAGCATCCTCTCCTAGCATCCTCCCCAGCATCTTCCCCCAGCATCTCTCAGCATCCTCATACTCGTGGAGTTCGAAGTGTTCGCATTCCATTCCAGTTTGGCCGCTGAGTGCTCGCCCGTGTGAGGTTTGCATTTTTGTCTGGGCACACACGTGCGCCTCCTCTCTCACCACCTCTCTCTCTCCCTCTCTCTCTCGCGCGCGCTCTATCTCTCTCCCCTCTCAGTCTCGCTCTCTCTTTATTTTTTTCTCTCTCACACGCACTCTCTCTCTCTCTCTCTCTCTCTCTTCTTTCTTTCTCCCCCTCTCAGTCTCGGCTCTCTCTTTGCTCCTTTTCTCTCTCTCACACGCACTCTCTGGGCTCTTATTCGGGTGCAATATATCCTCTGACGTTCTCTATCCCACCGGTACTTGCCGGCATGTTGTGCATGCAGTGTAACTCTATACCTGTTGCCGGCGTGTTTCAAGAGCGGGGTCTCTTTCAACTCTCTCTCTCCTCTCTCTCTCTCTCTCTCTCTCTCCTCTAATCTCCTCTCTCTGTCCGCTCTCTCTCATCTTCTGCTTCCTTCTCTCTCTCCGTTTCTTCTCACTCCTCTCTCTCTCTGCTTCGCTCTCTCTCTTTCTTTTCTTTCTCTCTCTTCTCCTTCTCTCGTCTCGATCTCTCTCTGCGTTTACTTTCTCTGCTCTCCCTCTCTCGCACGCGGTCTCTCTCTCTCTCTTCTTCGCGCGGTCTCTCTCTTTCTCTCTCTCTCCTCCTCCGCTCTCGTCTCCTCTCTCAGTATCTCCTCTCTCTCGCTCCGCGCCGTGTGTGTAACCCATACTTGTTGTCAGCAAGTGAATGCACCTGTCGTGCGTGTAAGTCTTTCCTTCTCGCGAGCTGTGGATATGTATATGTTTATAATAATGTTTCGAGCGGATGTGTTCGCAGCCGTGCTGTATGCCGGTACGTTGGGCATCACACCTGTACCCCGTAACCATGTTGTTTCTAGAAAGTGTCCGTGTCTTCAGAAGTAGGTGAGCTGAGGAGGAGGAAAGGAGAAGGAGGAAGGAGGAGGAGGAGGAGGAGGAGGAGGAGGATGGAGGCGGGGGGGAGGAGGAGGCGGGATGAATGGAGTAGTAATGTTAAAGGAGTAGGGTGAAATAAGGAGTAGGTGATGGAGAGGAGTAGGTTGAGGAGGAGGAGGAGGCGGGCGGAGAGAATGAGTAGTAGTAGAAGAAGTGAGAATGAGGAGGAGGATAAGGAGGAGGAGGAGCGGATGAAGAAGAAGAAGAGAGTACGTAGTTTAGGGTGGAAATGAGGAGAGGGAGGAGGAGAGGTGCGGAGGGCGGAGAATGAAGAAGAAGAATGAGTAGTGTAGGGTGAGAAAAGAGGAGGGAGGAGGAGGAGGAGGTGGCGGAGGCGGAGCAAGAAGAAGAAGAATGAGTAGTAGTTAGGGTGAGAATGAGGAGAGGAGGAGGAGGAGGAGGAGGGGGTGGCGGAGGAGGAGAAGAAGAAGAAGAATGAGTAGTAGTAGGGTGAGAATGAGGAGGAGGAGGAGGAGGAGGAAGGGGAGGAAGGATCCAGGGTTCACCGCCACTGACACTCGACGGACACCGCCATCGCATCTGACTGTGTATTCGGACCTTCCCCCGTAGTCAGGAGACGTCGCGTTGATCCTTCTGACTGTGCGCGGTTAATAATAGATCTTCCCCCGTTAGACTTTATCTTCCGCTGTTCCGCTCGTCACTACACAGCCTCCGAGCTCCCCCTCCTCCTTCGAGACAGGGAGAGAGAGAAAGCGAGAGAGAGACAGCCACAGAGAGAGAATGCGAGAGAGAGAGAGAGAGGGGGGGGGAGAGACACACACACACACTAACACGTCGCGCGCTCCCTCCTCTCGCTCTCTCTCTCGGTCTCTCTCTCTCCTCGATCTCTCTCTCTCTATCTCTGTCTCTCTCTTCTTTCTTCTTTTCTCTCATCTCTCCCTCTGCTCTCATCTCTACTCTCTCTCTCCATCATATACCTAGCTCTCTCTCTCATGCTCTCTCATCATCATCTCTCTCTCTCTCTGCTCTCTCTATCCTCATCTGTCCTCGCTCTCTTTCTTTTCCCGCTCGCGCGCGTCTCTCTGCTCTCTCTTTCCTCCTCTACTACTAAAAAATCTCCTCTCTCTCCCTCTCCTTCTGTCTATTTTCTCTCCCTCTCCTCTCTCTCTCCTCTCTCTGCGCGCGTCTGCTCTCCCCGCCTCACCCTCTCTAGCCGCTCGCTATCTCTCGTCGTTCTTCCCCTCCCCTCCTCTACTAATCGCTCTCAAGGCAGCCCATCACTCCCTATGGTGCACACACACCCTCTGGTCTCTATTTTCCCTGGTCTCGGCTCTCGACATCCCGCAGCTGTTTGAAGCGCCGCCCCAGTCGTGTATGCATGCAGATGGGGCGACAATTACTAAACAGATTTTTAGAGAGACTCACTCACTTCACTCAACATGCATCCACTGACAGCACACGCGACGACAACACTCACGCCTGTAGAGAGACGCGCGGCTTCTCCTGCGCCGCGCTGTTTGTGAAACACACTGGAAAACATCAACAAGCGAGCGGTAAAACATCCAGAAGAATAGCAGCAGAGATAATGCTGGTGGCCGGGGGGGGGGGTCGTGAGGGCTGGGTGGGGTTTGCGTGGAGGGGGGTGCGTGGAGGTGGTTGGGGGGGTGGAGGGTGAGGGTGCGTGGCCCTAGTCTGCGGTATAAAGGTCGTCGGATTGTGGACTCGTTTTCCGGATACGAAACCTTCCCGCGATAAAGTGCCGGCCGAGAGTGAGCACGCGAAGGAGGAAAGAAAAAGAAAGAAAGAGAGCGAGAGAAGAGATAGAGGAGAGAGAGAAGAGAGAGGAGCGAGAGAAGAGAGAAAGAGAGAGTAGGCCATTCGATTTTCTTGTTTAAATAGTTTATATCCGGCCGTGCCTCTCCCCGACCTCCTCCTCCCTCCTCCTCTCCTTTCCTCCTCGCGCATGCCCTTACTTACATTCAAATTCGTCTAAAAGTGTTCTAATGTCATTATTTTGTCGTTGCCGGGGGTAGAGTAGAATGTGTTGCGGTGTGGGCTAGAGACATCAATACCAATGCCTCTTCACTTTCTTCTCTTCGACAGCACCGCCGGTCACAAATAAGGGACTCGCCCCCCCCTCTCGCTCTCCCTGTCTGTTTCGCGGGGTCACGCTCATCGTCATCTCTCTCGTCTCATCGCATACTCTCGTACTTATCTCTGGCCTCTATTTCGGCTCCATCTCTCTCCGGTCTCTCCTCTCTCTCGGTCTACTCTTTTTTTTTGGCTCTTCTCTCCCTCTCTCCATGGCTTATTGCCTTTCTCTCTTCTCGTCTTTTCTCTCTCTCTCTCTCTCTCTCTCTCTCCTCTTTCTTTCTCTCTCTCTCCTCCTCTCTCTCTCTCTCTCTCTTTCTCTCTCTCCTTTGTTCTCTGTCTCTTCCTCTTTTCGCTCGATACCGCAGGTGGTGGTCTCTCTGTTCTCTCTCTCCTCAACCTCTCTCTCTCCCTCTCTCCTTCGCGCGCGCCTCTCTCTCTTTCTCTAGCTCCTCCCGTTCCCACATTGGCAGCTTAGCTTTTCTCGTTGTGGTTTCCCTCCCCTTCCCCTTTCCTCCCACTCTGTCTTTGCCTCTGCCTTTCTCTCCTTCCTCGTCGCTACCCTCCCTCTCCCTTTCCGCCCCTCTCTCTTCCCTCTTCCATCTCCTAACCTCTCGCCACTCAATCTCTTTCCCTCTGCACCCTTCTGTGCGCTCTCCTCTTTCTCTCTCCTCTCCCTATCTCCCTTCTCCTGCTCTTACCATCTCTTTTCCCAGCTCTTCCTCTCCCTTTAAACCGCGCCCACGGCCCAGTCTCCGCCCCTTCTGCACCATTCCGCTAGCCCGCTCCCCTTCTTCCCTCTCCTCTCCCCCCTCTCCTCTCGTCTCTTTACCATCTCTCTCCCGTCTTCATCTCTCTAAACACTCACCGACTCCAATTCCTTGCCCCCTGCATCCTTCTCTCCCGCTCGTCACTTCCTTTCTTCCCTCTCCTCTCCCTCCCACTCTCGCTTTCAATGCTATTCTCACGCCCATTTTCTCACGCGTAAAAAAATTCTTTATTCATGCGCGCAGCCAGCGAAGCGCTGCGGTCGCCTAAGAAAGAAAGAGAAAGAAAGAGAGAGAGAGAGAGAGAGATGAGAGAGAGAGAGAGATCTCAGCATTTGAAAAGCCATCAAGCCTGACAGGAGTTCGGGAGAAGGGGAGAAGGAGGGGGGAGCTATTCTATATATGAAGGCGACTTGCGAGCGTGAGCAGTGGGGCAGGCAGGTACTTAGCAAAACAAGCTTCTCTCTCTTATAATACTACCGAATACCGCCGACAATGCCCCCCAAGGTTTCTTCTTTGATGTGAGCTGAGAGAGGGTTGTCTTATTGTGCTGTGGCACAGGCGGAATGCTGGGCCCCTGATATATAATATAAAATTATATATATCTATAATAAATTTTTATGTTATCAGAGTAAGAGCGAGATATAAGTAGAAGGAGACAGAGGGAGAAAGAATGAGAGTGGCAGGAGTGTGAAAGGTGGAAGATGTGGATATGAGAGAGCGAAAGAGACGAGAAGAAGAATAGAAGGGAAGAGGATGGAGAGAGGAGAGAGAGAGAAGAGAGAGAGAGAGCGAGAGAGAGAGAGAGAGAGAGAGAGAAAAGCGCTGGCGAGGGGAGGATAGAAACAGGAGGGCAGGGAGAGCAGGAGGGAAATTTAGGTTTACCAGTGCGACTCGCTAGTATGAATTTTATGTAACACAGGTTTCCGCGTCGGCGACGGTCTGATATATATGATATATATATATATATATAAAGCACGCACATATTACAATATATATATAATTATATTAAATAATATAGTATATATAATGATAATACAT
>NW_014580652.1:12438-13652 GCF_000485595.1 Priapulus caudatus
CTCTCTCTCTCTCTTTCTCTCTCTCGCGCGCGCGCGCTCTCTCTCTCTCTTTCTCTAGCTCCCGTTCCCACATTGGCACTCCCTCCCCCTTTCGCCCTTTCCTCCACTCTGTCTTTCTCTGCCTTTCTCTCCTTCCTCGTCGGCTAACCCTCCCTCTCCATCTCCCTATCTCTCCTCTCCCTCTTTCTCTTCCTAAACCTCTCCCACCCCAATCTCCCCCTTCTGCACCCTTCTCCCGCTCTCCTCTTTCCCGCTCTCCTCTTTCCCGCTCTCCTCTTTTCCGCTCCCCTCTCCCTCTCCCCTCTCTTACCATCTCTCTCCCTCTTCATCTCCCTTAACCTCTCCCACTCCAATCTCCCCCTTCTGCACCCTTCTCCCGATCTCCTCTTTCTCTCTCCCCTCTCCCTCTCCCCTCACTTACCATCTCTCTCTCTCTTCCTCTCCCTTAACCTCTCCCACCCCAATATCCCCCTTTCGCACCATTCTCCCTCTCCCCTCTCCCTCTCCCCTCTCTTACCATCTCTCTCCCTCTTCATCTTCCTTAACCTCTCCCACTCCAATCTCCCCCTTCTGCACCCTTCTCCCGCTCTCCTCTTTCTCTCTCCCCTCTCCTTCTCCCCTCTCTTACCATCTCTCTCTCTCTTCCTCTCCCTTAACCTCTCCCACCCCAATATCCCCCTTCTGCACCATTCTGCCGCTCTCCTCTTTCCCTCTCTCCTCTCTTACCATCTCTCTCTCACTTCATCTCTCTTAACTACTCCCACTCCAATCTGCCCCTTCTGCATCCTTCTCCCGCTCTCCTCTTTCCCTCTCCCCTCTCCCTCCCCTCTCGCTTTCAATGCTATTCTCAACCCCTTTTTCTCACGCGTAAAAAATCGCGCAGCAAGCGAAGCGCGTCGGTCGGCCTAAGAAAGAAAGAGAAAGAAAGAGAGAAAGAGAGAGATCTCAGCATTTGAAAAGCCATCAAGCCTGACAGGAGGTCGGGAGAAGGGGAGGAGGAGGGGGGAGGCTATTCTTATATGAAGGCGATCGCGAGCGTGAGCAGTGCAGGCAGATCTTAGCAAAACAAGAGCTTCTCTCTCTTACCGTACCGCCACAATGCCCCCAAGGTTCTTTGATGTGAGCTGAGAGAGGGTTGTCTTGTTGTGCTGTGCACGGGCTGCTGCCCTGATATATATATAAAAATTATATATATATATATATATATATATATA
>NW_014580652.1:14946-15451 GCF_000485595.1 Priapulus caudatus
CTCTCTCTCTTCCTCTGTAAGTTGTTGCCGGAAAGGCGTCTATGCGGCCTCTCTCTGACACACGCAGGCACGTACGCACACACACACACACAAACACACACACACGCGCGCGCGCACGCTCCCACGCACACACGTACACTCCCACGCACGCACCCACGCACGCACGCACGCGCTCACGCACACACGCACGCTCCCACGCACGCACGCGCTCACGCACGCTTGCACGCCCCCACGCACGGTCACAGCAGTGTAGCGTGGGTTGTGTGGGCGTGTCACTACGGGTGCGGACGTGAGTGGAGTCCGTGCGTGTGAAACTGGGTTGAAATACTAAGAATGTCTCCCTGTCTGTTGGTATGTCTATCTCTCCCTCCCCTCCTCTCTTTCGGCTCGGCAAGGCAGCAGCAGCAGCAGCATGAGTCATCTTTATGTTGTCGCCTCCCACGAGACCCCCATCTCTCTCTCTCTTTCTCTCTCTCTCTCTCTCTCTCTCTCTCTCTCTCTCTCT
>NW_014580653.1:0-2106 GCF_000485595.1 Priapulus caudatus
GGCGGTATGGGTAGGGGAGGTAAGGGGGAGGCGGTATGGGTAGGGGAGGTAAGGGGAGAGGTGGTAGGGGTATGGGAAGGTAAGGGGGAGGCGGTAGGGGTATGGGGAGGTAAGGGGAGAGGCGCTAAGGGTAGGGGAGGTAAGGGGGAAGGCGGCAGGGGGAGGGGGTTGCCTTCGTCATGCGTTTACATTAATGCAGTCTCTAATGCGTTTTGCTGTCAAAACGGGTTACTGTGTTCTACTTTGAATACCAAGAATGTCGATTTACACTATTGCCTAAAAACCATTCTTTCTTCCCGGGGAAGGGGGGAGGGAGGAGCGGAGAGGGAGAATTGAAAAGGGAGGAGTGGAGAGACAGGATTGGAGAGGGAGGGGATCGATGGTATTCAATGAATTTTGATACATGATTAATACGCGTTCTCCATCTCTCTCTCTTTCTCTCTCTCCCNCGCCTTGCCTCGCCTCGCCTCTCATCGACCCGTTAGTCGACTCATCCTGCATTTACAAACACGGAGACGTCTCCTTCTCAAGACGGGGCAATCTCATTCCGTCTACGATCCATCAAGAACAGCCGTGACGTCATCACGACGACAAGATTGCGCGTCTCGCGGCGCCACTCACGCCCCCTATCATAACTTCAAGATATATATACGTCTTGCGCGTCGTTTTTTCTAGGCGCGAAGGCGGAAAATCATTTGGCGTTTTTTATTATTATGTGCTATATTTTTAGCGCCAAGAATGCTCGCGTAACGACGTGCAGGCGACAATAGCGGGGGCGGGAGAGGGCGGGAGGGGGCGGGAGAGAGAGAAGCATCAACGTCAACGTGACGTCAACGCTTCCTAAATGCCGGGGGCCCCCGCAGTCACAACAACAAAATTGGTTCTAATATTAGTCCAAACATTAACTTTTTTTTTCTCGTAGACCAGACCGCTATACACTACCTCTATGAGAACTACGGACTAGGAGATAAAAGTTAATATTAAGGATAATGTCAAGATAAATTTTCTTTCTGACAACGGTCCGTTGAAACAACGGACGTCGAATTTTGTACGGCGGCGCCACTCGGCGGGATGTAACTTGTAGTGATTCTGAGCGAAAAGCTTCAGTCACTGGGAATTGTGGACCAGCTGACGGAACAAAACTCTGCCACCCTTGTCGGTGGGTTCATTTCGAACACCAACGCGGACATATTCTCTGATTACAGTAAAATCACCATCAGCGATAATATATATATATATATATAAATATATACTCGCATTTCATTCATGCTTTTAATAGGCATTTCAGATCAACTGCCACTAATTCATTTTCTTTGGTTTTGAGATTCAATTAACGTTTACTCCCCGTGTTTCAGCTAATGTTATTCCGTGACCGACTCCGTCGTTGATAGCTCGGTAGATCAAAGCAACGAGCACCGACTCAGAACATAGTCGGGAACATGTCTTCAATGACATTTTCTTCTTCAATGACAATCAGAGCTGCGTCTCTAGACCTGCCATGGTGCGAGGGTTTCATTCCAACATGCTTTACCATACATACATACATGGCAAGCATGTCCTGAAGGTTCGCGCTCTCGCACATCCGTTGGTTTCGTTTCGTCTCTTCGTGTTTCCCGACTTCCTTCGAGCCCGCCGGCCACATTCATAATATATATAATATATGATATATGATATATGATATATGATATATGATATATGATATATGATATAATATATATCGTGTGCGTCGTGGTGCGTGCGACGGGGCGTCTTGTACATCAATTGCCGAAGCCCGTCTCTCGCGTGTTCTCGCGTGTTCTCCTTCCTCGTTCGCACGCGATCAGCGTTCTATTACATAGCTGCGTTTCTACGATTCTTCACCGAACTTCCGCGTTGTGATGTTCTCTCTCTCTCTCTCTCTCTCTCTCCTCTCTCTCTCCTCTCTCTCTCTCCATTCTCTCTAGCGGCGCTCTCTCTCTCTCTCTCTCTCGTGCTCTCTCTCTCCCCTCTCTCTCACTCGCGCTCTCTCTCACTCTCTCTCTCTCTCGCTCTTATTCTCTCTCTTCTCTCTCTCTCTCTCTCTCCTCTCTCTCTCTCTCTCCTCGTCTCGCTCCCTTAGCTGGCAGC
>NW_014580653.1:4231-7963 GCF_000485595.1 Priapulus caudatus
TAGTAGATTGCCGCTTCGAGTTTGTGTGGCGATCAGATTAGCGGCTGTGAACAGCGCTGGTTGCATGCGGTCGAGTGGTGACGCGATACGCTCGTGCAGACACTCCAGCACACTACGGACATCGTCATCAGTCTAGCGATGCATATTCTGCAGCGCCTCCATGTTTGTCCCGTATCCCAGGCCAGCTAGCCTAGTTCTGTCTTGCTCCGCTGTCTACGAGCAGAATGGCGTCCGCTGTGCGAAGCCTCGCACTTGCGTACGCACGGCCTCTCTCCTCTTTTACCTGTCCGACCGCAGACTACATTAGCTTTGGCCAGCCAGACCTTCGCTGTAGAGCCCGGATAGCGTATGTGAGACGGCGCATGCGCACGCCGCAAGCGGGCGTTGCTTAGCCGCTGCACAGTCCTTTTGGATGAAATATGCGTGCGTGCGTAGCGGGAAGGAGGGAGCTAACGCGCGGCTTCCGCCCTTCCGCCGTAGAGGAAAGCCGCTCTGACCGATCTATAGAGCCTGTCCGTCGACACTAAGGCGGAGGAAGGTGAGAGATGGCCGAGAATGGGATAGACAACCAAGGACGTCGACGTTCCAACCGACGCGCACGCAGCGCAAAGGTGTTGGGCGAGGCGAGAGATGAGATCGAGAGAGGGGTGGGGAGAAAGCGCAGGAGGGTGTGGAGAGAGGTCGCGTGGGGAGAGAGCGTGGGAGGGTGTGGAGAGAGCGTAGGAGAGAGCCGGGAGGAGGGGATGAGAGCGGCGGGAAGGGGAAAGAGGCGGGAGGGGGGGTGTGGAGAGAGGCGAGGGGGAGAGAGCGTTAGGGAATGAGGTGAGAGAGAGAGCGGGTGAAGGTGGGATGAAGAGAAGGGGTGGGAATAAATCGAGAGAAAGAGAGAAGAGAGAGAGAGAGAGAGAGAGAGGAGAGAGAGTAGAGAAAGAGAGAGGATGAGAGAGAGAGAGAGAGAGAGAGAGAGCGCGACAGAGAGCGTGAGAGAGAGAGAGAGAGAGAGAGGTGTATAGGGAGGTGTGTAGGGTTTCTGTATTAAATGCGAGCGAGGGGCTGAATGACTCTTCTCTTTTACAATTCCCCGCAGAGCACGGATGTATCATATAAAATGGTCGTGGCGCATTCATTCGACACATGAAGCGGGCTAATGTGGGCTTGATAACAACATTACTTACATTTACACACAAACATAATATAAGCATACATGCACATACACACGCACGCAAGCACGCGTGCAGACATACACATATATATATATATATATATATATATATATATATCTGGGTAATACATAATTGGATATATAGATAATTGGGTAATTATGTGTGGTATTATTAATATAAAAATTAAATGAGGTGTCATATTACACAACAACAACAGGTTGATGACAACTGTAAATGTATATATATTTATTTATTTATATATATATGTGGTAATTATAGGCGGAACTATGAATATAAAAATAGAATGATTCACAACAACAACAGCAGCAGCTGCAGCAGCAACAACAACAACAGGTTGGCAACACCTAATTCTATTTCCATGTTCATATTTTCTATATCTGCATGGGTGTCCGTGTGTGTTTACGTTAATGTAATGACGTTAATAAGAGAATCCTTCTAACAATAGCAGGAAATGCTCACACATAAATAGCGTTGTGTTACTGTTATGACTCACCGCTCCATCACCGTGTCCCTCCACAGCACACAAATATGAGACAAGAAACACTTGCTCTATGGACGATACGTTCATTTCTGTATAAGGGGGGAATCAATCTTAAACCCAAGAGCTGAGAACCCAGCTTTCTCAGCACCACCACTGTGCAGGCGTTTATTACGGTTATGACCGCCCTTGCCGGATTAACAGCAAGTTGAACGTGAAGGGAATAGACTACGTTCGCACTGCCACCCTCGCGCCTGCATATTTCATGCTGTGGTGTAGCTTGTGTCTCTATAGATAGGCATGCGCTGTCAATGAAGTGAGATGGCTAGGTAGTAGAGACAGAAGAGGAAGTTAGTTGTTCGAAACCGATACAATTATTTTAAAAGAAAAAACCACCAGTTGTCTATCGATTCAAGACGAGGAATCCGTTGAGGTAGGATTTCACTGATTGCTCTCTCACGCAGAACGTCGAATTGTTATCGCTTGCTTGCGTCACCCGAACGAGAGCGACAATAAAATCATAACCAAGATGCAATTTAAAATTGGCATCTGATCCACACCTGCATGCGTCCTACCTTGATGGGTGTGGCGAGTTAATTACGAGACAGGTAAACACTCCAGCGATAGTTTCCGATCACGAGCATATAAACTGCTAAACCGCTATAGCTCGAGTTGCACACTGCGTCCGTAAACGACATGACGAACGTCATTATTATTTTCTTATCATCAATACTAAGCGCATGACACGCGAACGCACGCACCACAGAAGCAATACATAATAGAAGGAATACATTACAGAATACATAATATCAGGAGTGAATAATAATAGATGCTATAAATTCTATAATATATAATTCTATTACGATTACGCGAGGTTTCCTGATCGAAATCATCTTGTCTCCGCGTAACCACGCTGTTGGTTTGTGAGACTTCGCCGTACGTGCAACGAGGAAGGGTACGGGGCTTGTGCGTGCGTATTTATCAGTGGCCGGTCTCCCGAGATGACGCGATGTGTCACAAATCGTCCGACCGCTCGTCTGCTTTGTACTGTTCCTCGCTCTCTCTCTCTCTCTCTCTCTCTCTTTCTTTCTTTCGTTCTCTCATATTCTCTCTCTCTCTCTCGTTCTATCTCTCTCCTCTCTCTCTCTCTCTCGTTCTATCTCTCTCCTCGCTCTCTCCCTCTCTCTCCCTCACCCTCTCTTTCTGTCTTTCTCTCTCTATCTCTTTCACTCACTCTCTTTCCTCTCTCTCTCCCTCTTTCTCTCTCGCTCTCTCTCTCTCTCTCTCTCTCTCTCTCTCTCTCTCTCTCTCTCTATCACTGCCTATCTCCTTCTCTATATCGCGTTCTATTCTCTTCTCTCTCCTTCACCGTGAAGCGGCAATCTCTCCCCAGTGTCCGCACCCTCCCTTCGCCTCACCTTCTCTCTCCGTCTTCCTTTCTTCCTCCTCCTCTTCTTTCTGCTGCTTCTCTAGCGGCTGACGGCAGCGGGGCGGCTCGTGTGTGGCGACAGAAGCGGCTGTGACAGCGTTGGTTGCAGCGGCGGTGGTGACGGCGATCGTCGTGCACACACTCACACACACGGCATCGTCATCTAGCGGATCAACCGCCTCCAGTGTCCGTCCGTCCGTCACCAGCCAGCTAGCTAGCCGTCTTGCTCCGCTGTCTAACGAGAGAATGGCGTCGCTGTGCGAACCTCGCACTGCGTACGCACGGCCTCTCTCCCTCTTTCTCTCTCGCACACGCACACATTAGCTTTGCCAGCCAGCCTCGCTGTAGACCCGCGGATCGATGTGAGACGGCGCATGCGCACGCCGCACGGGGCGTTGCTTAGCCGCTGACTCCTCTTGATGAAATATGCGTGCGTGCGTGCGGGAAGGAGGGAGGCAACCGCGGCTTCCCCCCTCCCCGTAGAGGAAGCCGCTCTGAACGATCTATGAGCCGTCCGTCGACAGGCGGGAGGAAGGTGAGAGATGGCCGAAAATGATGAGACAACGAAGGACGTCGACGCTCCACCACGCGCACCGCGCCACGGTGTGGGCGAGCGAGAGGATGGGGATGGACAGAGGGGG
>NW_014580653.1:7988-13923 GCF_000485595.1 Priapulus caudatus
CACACACACACACACACACACACACACACACACACACACACACACACACACACACACACACACACACACACACACACACACACACACACAACACGTGTGTCTACTCTACGATGAATCAATCACTCACTGCTGTCCATATTGCTCCCCCTGCGCCTGGCCGCGACGGTCTAGTGGCGCCATCTATATAACGCCTAAGCCGTATCCTTAAATTAATACAAAATTTCTTCTGAGCAACATTGGCTCGACGCACGCTGGCGCTGTTTCAATAATTGAACGCGCAGTCAACATCCGCAGAAACTTCGCGAAAACTACCGTGTATTACGAATCAGCATCCATCGTTTATTTCCATCCCGAGAAAAATCAACAACAAACAACAACAACAACAACAACAATTGCGACACGCCAAATTTCCCCCCGCAACGAATTTATCGTCTGAATAATCGATCGTAGAATTCGATTACCTCACAGATCGATCACACCCTGTGCCATCAGCGGCGCGCGCACTCCCTCGCCGTAGCGCGGGCTTGCATTAAGTGAATCCGCACGTCTGATCAATCACGCATTACGGCCGCTGTACGAGTGGAGATATAACATGGTGGCGAGAGTTCTGGTTGTCGTAGCTTGCTAGCTGCTAGGATGAGACCGCTCTCTACGACATGTAGCCACCGCAAGTGGCGACAGCAAGTGTCACATGTCGTGCAGCGGTTCCTTCCAACGACGAGTGCAACTAACTATAACTAACTATATATATATATATATATATAGATATATAAATATATGTGTGTGTGTGTGTGTGTGTGTGTGTGTGTGCGTGCGTGCGCGTGCGCGTGTGCGTGTGCGTGTGCGTGTGCGTGCGCGTGTGCGTGTGCGTATGTGCGTGTGTCCGTTCGTGTGCGTGTATAAACCTAAACGCTCCTCCAATATAATGATCATACGCGGCTAGTTCGTTGCTCTTCGCAGCGGGAACATATAACATGTCTCGAGGCAATCACGAATCGACGTATATAGTAAAGTATCGGACCATGAAATATTCAATACTAGCGCTTTCAACGACGAGAGAACGGTTACGTATGATGATAATATTAATAAGTAAAAAACCGTATATTTTTCGTCTGCCAGGAATTCACAGTATACGCTGTAGTCGTTAATACAAACCTACTCAATTTCTTTGCACACCATTTCTTAGGCTCGTTGTTACTATATCAAGCACGTATTATATATATATATATATATATGTATATATATATATATATATATATATATGTATATATATATATAATAAATTATATAGATATAGATACATATATAGTATATACATATATAAAGGTTCAGGGACATTCAAATGTTCTATCACGCGCAATTCACGTTTCTTGCGTGTGGAAGCCATGAGCGAATAACGAAGAATGACGGAGTTCTGTTCAGGAAGCGCCGCTCATTCCGCTTAGAATAATTTCACCATGACGGTGATGTGCGCATCGTCCGGTAGATGGCAGTACGGTCTCGCACCATTGAACTCGTGCTCCTTGAAGCGGTAGACGTTCAGTGTTTCGTAGCCGTACATGCCGCATATGTCCTGCCAATAGCAAAATGTATGATCAATTTACAAGCAACTGATAATACCAAAACACATTATCAATTACAAGCATGTATGTGTGATTAGGACGCGTGAAATACGGAACAAAGTAGTCGACCGACTAAAGAAAGGTTATCATTCAAGATCATCGATATAAGTTTTTTGATCAGTAACAAGGTTTATTGACCCGTATGTCATTAAAGCAGGTTTATTTATAATTATATCAGTAAACGTGTTTATCGATAAATCTATTCTTGAGTTATTTATCAGACTATTCAGTTAAATCAGTTATTTTTGTTGATCAAACCAACCGTAATTCAATTTGTTGATCATCCTGTCCGTGAGTTAGTTTGTAATTCCCTGTATCTACGAACTAGTTTGCTGGTCACTCTACCCGTAAGTTAATTTGTTGATCAGTCGATCCATAGCGGGATTAGCATGGGCAGGAGCGGAGGAGGGTGCGGGAAGGGAGCAGGAGTAGGGGAGCGGGGCGCGAAATTTGTTTTCCCACTTGAGTTCCGGACCCACCATAGATAGTGTTTTGTAATAAATGGTTCTTATATAAATGGTTGGATTATAGTTAGTGTTAGGGTTCGGTTACTTGTTAGGGTTAGGGTTAGGGTTAGGGTTAGTGATAGGTGTTACCCATTTTACATTGTTGCTTCGAGGAAGTCGAGTGAATGGAGTGCGCTGATTGGCTGTGGTCCGGAATTCAAGTGAGGAAAAAAAATTTGCGAGCGGGGCAGGGACAGGGACAGGGGAGGGAGCTGTGCTGGGAGCAGGGTAGAGAGGCAACGGGGGAGTGAAACGGGGGGAAGCGAGGGAAGGGAGTGAACAAGGGAGAGCAAGAGAGGAGGCAGCGGGGAAGCGAGGGAAGGAAGTGAGCAAGAGGCAGCGTGGGGGTAAAATGCGAAGGTGTGCATGGATGACTCACGCGTGTGACGTCGTGTGTGTTGGTCGTGAAGCAGCCAGCGAAACCGAGCCGCCGTGCCAGCGCAAGATTCTCCTCCTCCATAAGAAAGCTCAAGCCGACGTTCTCCTGAAAGGGCGTCGCCACGTCCGTACCCAGCATGAAGTTATAGAGCAGCTTTCCTCTTCCTCCTCCTCTGCCGTCTTCCCATATTTCTTCTTGTCGTCGTTCTCCTGGTCCTTCTCCTCCTTCTTCTTTTTGTCCTACTTCTACTTCTCCCTTTTCTCCTTCTCCTTCCATTTTTTCTACTTCTCGTTGGCCTCCTTTTTCTTTTCCTTCATTCTCTTCATTCTTATCTCCTCCCTCACACCTCTCCTCATAATTACCTCCTTCTCCCGCTACTCCTCCTCTTTGTCCATCTACTCCTTTTCCTTCGTTAACACCTCCTTCACCTTCTTTCTTATCATGATCTCCTCCTACAACCACTGCTGCTATTGTATCCGCATCACCATCTCCTCCTGCTCCTCCTTCTCCCCCTTCTCCTTCTCCTGTTTTCTCATCATCATCTCCTCCACTTCCTCCTTTTTCATGCTCATCCCCTCCTCCGCCTCCTCTTGCTTTTTCATCACCATCCCTTACTCCGCCACCTCCTCCCTCTCCATCATAGGGCTTCATCTTCATCTCCCTCAGCTTCCGCTTCGCCGGACGCTCGGCCGTCGACAGCACATCGACGACGATTCCGAACGTCGGCGGCAGGTACATTTCCGGCTCGTCGCCGAGCACGAAGTTTACGACGCCGGCCACGAGATGGCGCCGCCGGTCGACGACGCCGAACGAGAGCCCGCCGTCGAAGCAGCGTCGCCAGAAGCTGTTGATAAAGTCGTAGAACTGCGCCGACGTCACGCCCGCAGCCGACGTCAGTATCTCGTTCATCGCAAACGTGTCGGCGAAGATATTGATGAGCTCGCGGGGGTCGGCGAGTTCGCTTAGCGGGACGACGGAGTAGCGGTCGCGCAGGCCGACGGGGAGCGTCAATCGCGTCGGCGCTGCGTCGCCACGCGTCATCGTCGCCGCGACGTCGCCGAGCGAAGGCGCGTCGACGAATTGCGACACGTTGACGGAGTAACCGCTCTCGTTCAGTCGCAGCACTGTCTGTATCGTGTTCGCAGAGTCGCCACCGACGTCGACAAAACCCAGACGTAAATCGACAGCCGACGGCGGAATGCCGAGCACCGACGACACGGCGTCGATCAACGCCGCCTCGGCGTCGGTCGGCGCCGCCGGCTCCCCCTGGCGATCGTCGCTCCGTCGGCGCGTCGGGTGAATCTGGAGAAGGGTCTGTCGGTCGACTTTCGCGTTGGGCAGTAGAGGGAATGCGGGGATGCGCACAGGGATGGGAAGCATGTATGCAGGGAGACACGACAGCATGTGCGCTCGGACGTCGCTCTCCGTCGGCGCGCCCGCGTAGTACAGCGCCACCATCTGATTCGGCTCGCCGACGTTGCGGCACAGCGCCACCGCCTTGCCGACGGTCGGCAGCCGCTCGGCGGCAGCCTCGATCTCGCGCAGATCGACCCGTCGGCCGGTGACCTTAATCTGAGCGTCGCGACGACCGACGAAATGCAGAGCGCCGCCGACGACTCTCGCGAAGTCGCCTGTGCGGAACAGCCGACCGAATCGCGCGTCGCCACCGCTGCGTCGGTTCTCGCTAAATCGCGACTCCGTCGCCGACGACGACGCGCCGACGTACCCGGCCGCCAGATTGCGCCCCGAGACGTACATCTCGCCCGTCTCGCCGTCGCCGACGACGGGATTTCCGTCGGCGTCGAGCACGTAGATAACAGTGTTGTCGACTGGTCGGCCGATCGGGGCGCTGTCGCTGCCGCGTCGCTGCGCGACAGCGTCGGCGGCCGACGCGAACGACGCGTAGGTCACGTCGCCCATCACCTCCGTGCTGCCGTAGAAGTTGCACAGCGTCGCGTCGGGGAACGTCGCGAAGAAGGCGTCGACGAGAGACGACGGCAGCGCCTCCCCGCTGCACACCCACAGCGCTAGCCGCGCGAGGCGCCCCCCGGCGGCGGCGGCGGCGGCGGCGGCGACGGAGGAGGAGGCAGCGGCGGCGGCGGTGGGGACAGAGGAGGGTGATGAAGCGGCTGCAGCGGAAGAGGAGGAGGAGGAGGAGGAAGCAGTAGCAGCGGAGGAGGAGGGAGCAGCGGCGACGGCGGCGGCGGCCGCGGAGGAAGCAGCAGCAGCGGAGGACGCAGAAGAGGATGCGGAGGCAGAGGACAGAGTTGCTAGGATACCGCGCAGCAGCGACGGTACGAGCACGAGCCGCGTCACCGCCCGCAGCTCCAGTAGGTTGATCAACGTCTCCGGATACCTCGCCGTCCCGCGCGGCACGACGACGACGCAGACGCCCGCCAGCAGCGGCGCGAACAGCTCCGTCACGTGATCGACGAACGTCAGCGACGTCTTGAAGGCGGCGACGTCGTCGGCGCGCGCGTACGGAAAGCGACGCCACTGCCAGGCGAGTCGATTCAAGACGGCGGCGTGCGGCAGAACGACCCCCTTCGGTACCCCCGTGCTGCCGGATGTGTACAGCACGCAGGCGACGTCCGACGAGACGTCGGCGACGACAGCGTGGTCGGCTTCGCGCGCTTCGAGCTCGCCGACGTCGTACAGGGCGACGTCGAGTCCGTCGCTGCCTTGCAGCAGCTGTGGCGACGGGTCTCCGTCCGTGAGAACGCAGCGAGGGCGGGCGTCTGTGAGAATATGTCGGATGCGCGCCGCGGGGAAAGCGACATCTAGCGGCACGTACGCCCAGCCTAGCTTCAGCACGGCGAGCAGCGCGACGACGAGCGCGTCGCTCGGCGCCATGTCGATGCCGACGATGCAGCCGCCAGGTGGCGCCGGTGCGACCGCTAGGTGGAGCGCGCTGGCGAGTCGGGTCGCGCGTCGGCTGAGCTCGGCGAACGTGACGCGCTTGCCGCCGTAGACGACGGCGACGTCGTCGGCGAATTTTGTCGCACCGACGTCGAACATCTCGTGCAGAGTGCGGAACTCAGGTGGCGCCACCGTGTCGCCGACGAGAACGCCGACGGTCGGCGTCGTCTCCGTCGTCGTCGTCGTCGTCGTCGTCGTCGTATCTGCGGAGAAGTCCATGGTTGCCTTCTGCAGCGGCTCGTCGGCGATGGTCAGGTCTGAGGACAAGAAGGAAATGTTGTCGGCTGTGTGACAGCAGTTACTGTTGTCGTTACTGGTTACGCTACGATATTCTTACTACTATACTGCTGCTGCTGCGGCTGCGGCTGCTGCTGCTGCTGCTGCTGCTGCTGCTGTTGTTGCTGCTGCTGCTGCTGTACTACTACTACTACTACTACTACTACTACTACTACTACTACTACTACTACTACTACTACTACTGTAACGTTGAATTAATGTTTAATGTAGAA
>NW_014580653.1:14693-15432 GCF_000485595.1 Priapulus caudatus
GAGAGAGAGAGAGAGTGAGTTCGCTTTCGATTTCGGATACATACCCAGGTCACAGAAAACACCTTCCACGCCTGCGCTAAAGCTCTCCTCTCTCGATTTCGCGTTCGATTTCGGATACAAAGACCACTAAAGCATCATCCATCTGACATGTACGTGAAGTTATTTCCTAGTTCCTAGTTCCTAATTCCTCATTTTCAAAACTAAGTAAGTGGACTCTTACATTATATTCAAACTCTTCACAATCTACAGACTAGCATGTGCACCGTTTATAATACTGAGAAAAATGTGTGTTTTTTTTTAAAAAACACGCCAAAAACACGCCATTTAACATCCGCGGGTAACCGCTCGTCTACGTGCTTATTATATATATACGTGCTTATTATTATTATACGTGCTTTATATATGTATACCGCGAGTGAGAGTGCTGGGAGGTGGGAAGGGGGGAGGTGGGAAGGCTATATATTCAGTGCTAACATGATTGTGTCGATGCTTTGTTCATGTTCAGAACTCGGGTAGCAACCCCTGCATGCCTACACGCCGGCCAGGCGAGAGCGTGAGTCATTGAGCGTGTTGCGAAGCGGAAGAAAGGGCTTGTAATGGTGAATGGTGTGAGAAATAACTATGCAGCCACGGGCGTTCATGTACGACAGGAAACATTGATTGTATACACATTCATATATTACGCGTATGCATATTATATATATATATATATATATATATATATATATATATATATATA
>NW_014580654.1:0-545 GCF_000485595.1 Priapulus caudatus
TACACCTCTGTGGCGTGTGTCTGTACGTGTGGCGTGTGTCTGTACGTGTGGCGTGTGTCTGTACACCTCTGTGGCGTGTGTCTGTACGTGTGGCGTGTGTCTGTACGTGTGGCGTGTGTCTGTCATCTCTGTGGCGTGTGTCTGTACGTGTGACGTGTGTCTGTACGTGTGGCGTGTGTCTGTACGTGTGGCGTGTGTCTGTACGTGTGGCGTGTGTCTGTACGTGTGGCGTGTGTCTGTAACAGACACACGCCACACGTACAGACACACGCCACAGAGGTGTACAGACACACGTCACAGAGGTGTACAGACACACGCCACAGAGGTGTACAGACACACGCCACAGAGGTGTACAGACACACGCCACAGAGATGTACAGACACACGCCACACGTACAGACACACGCCACACGTACAGACACACGTCACAGAGGTGTACAGACACACGCCACACGTTGTGGCGTGTGTCTGTACGTGTGGCGTGTGTCTGTACACCTCTGTGGCGTGTGTCTGTACATCTCTGTGGCGTGTGTCTGTACGTGTGGC
>NW_014580654.1:993-5977 GCF_000485595.1 Priapulus caudatus
CACACACACACACACACACACACACACACACACACACACACACACACACACACACTTCCGCGAACTCCTACATGTGATTATAGGTTCGTCCGTCATAAAACGAGCGGGAAGCGGGCACACTGCAAAGCTTGCGTTTGCCGAATTTGTCATCGCCGCCGCTTTTATGGCTCTATCATGTGCGCATTTCTCGTGCACGCCCACACACACAGGATCGCACGCACGCACACACGCACGCACGCAGGCACGCACGCACGCACACACGTACGCACGCACACACACACACACACACACACACGCACGCACGCACGCCCACACACACGCACGCACGCACGCACGTACGTACGCACGCACGCACACACACACACACACACGTCACACAACGTCACACACACTCACACGCANTGCGTGACGTCATATAGGCAGCAAGCAATCCTAGTTTATACCGCATCTACGCGTGATTACTATGGTGAGAGATCGAACTCGCGTTTTAGCATCTTAATTATTCTTAATTAGTTATCGTTTCCGCAGATGGCAGCACGTGGATAATTTTATACGGTGGGCATATCTTTTTCTTTTTTTACCTTTATTAAAAACACAAGGGCAAGTCAAAAAATTTAAGAGGCTTAGAAAGGATGCAGTTTTATCTCTGATAGAAGTCAGTAACCCTCCTGCACTCTCAACCTAGAAACAAGCAGAATCGTAAATTGCTGAAGCTCCAGCACTTGTGATTAAGCTTCTTAGCAATAAATGTGATTAATGGTATTTGAGTAAAAAATATGGAAATGATATCGTCTTTATTATTATTATTGTTCACCTCACAAAATCCGGTCACAGACTGAGGAATAAATTAAACTACAGACTGTAGCACAATATATATCGTGTGCACATTACGCATATTGTGATGTATTGTGATGTATTGTGCATTAGTCTGTGATACGGTGTGGATGATCGTTTTTCATGTAAAAATAAATCTACAGCCGTTTAATAGAGCAAAATCTACTTGAAGACTAACATTTGACCTTCTAAATTCAGGAATGTATAATTAAACTCCAGTCCAAATATTAGAATTAACGATAGAGACGTATTAATGTTACAACGTTACACATCCACGGTCTGTCACCACAGCCAGATTTTTAGTGTACCGCTTCATTCGCTAGGCAGCGCCACCATTCAATACCATAACACTATTTTGGCGTTGCGTCCAGTCTGTGTATCCGTTAGTCTGTGCTGGGTCTGGCGTGCGTACACGCCAGACCCATGCAGGGTACCCGGATGATGGACACATATCCCCATATAACCGGAAGGGATCGGGTGAAGGAATGATGGAAAATAAGGTAAAATACAGACAGTTTAAATTTCTATTTCATGATTAACGAGTTGCTGATCTTCAAACCGCGACTATTTGAGCAGTACGACATAATCAATAAATCAATAAATATTTTAATATAAACAGGTCAATAAATGAATAGCTATATACTAATCTATATATACACATATATATATATATGTATTGGCCTACACAACTAGATCTAAAAATCGAGATTTATGTAATGTGTGTTCAGGTACCCATCCCAAATAGATGAAATAGAAACCGACAGTGAGCGATTCCGACACGCTCGTCACTTCATATCGACGCACGATAAACCAATATTAGCCGACAATATTTTAAAGATATCAGGTTATTAAGCGAGTGTCGGTCGCTGTGTGTCTGTAGGCTGTGTACCATCTATGCTGTGATGCCGTGGCCACGCGTGATAACGACTACGTCGTGTAGTAACGGCAGCGTGGTGTGTGTGTGTGTGGGGGGGGGGGTAGACGGACAACATACGGACACGCTTTCGCTTATGGGCTCAATCTACCACTGCCACAAGCAGATTTCCGTTACAATTTGTAACGCTTTTTTACTAAAAGTTTTACAGCAGCCACGTTACTCGTGGATTTTAAAAATCCAACCATTATTTTATGAAAAATTTGATAAAATAGTGATACGAATTAGTGCGCTTATTGTGCGCCCATTTACCAGGCTTGATTTCATGAAATATACACAAACAGAAAAATACGATTGAGAGATATTATTATATATCTATATTATAAGTATATCATTATTGCTTATGGCAATATCAAAAACTAAACCAACACATGCTGAATAATTTTGCTAGCGTGACGTCATATAGGCAGCAAGCAATCCTAGTTTATACCGCATCTACGCGTGATTATTATGGTGAGAGATCGAACTCGCGTTTTAGCATCTTAATTATTCTTAATTAGTTATCGTTTCCGCAGATGGCAGCACGTGAATAATTTTATACGGTGGGCATATCTTTTTGTTGTTGTTGTTATATGGGGATATGTGTCCATCATCCGGGTACCTTGGGTCTGGCGTGCGTACACTGACGTCAGTGTACGCACGCCAGACCCAGCACAGACTAACGGATACCCAGACTGGACGCAACGCCAAAATAGTGTTATGGTATTGAATGGTGGCGCTGCCTAGCGAATGAAGCGGTACACTAAAAACGTTGTAACATTAAAATGTCTCTATCGTTAATTATAATATTTGGACTAGAGTTTAATTATACATTCCTGAATCTAGAAGGTCAAATGTTAGTCTTCAAGTAGATTTTGCTCTATTAAACGGCTGTAGATTTATTTTTACATGCAAAACGATCATCCACACCGTATCACAGACTAATGCACAATACACACAATACATCACAATGCGTAATGTGCACACGTACGGTATATTGTGCTACAGTCTGTAGTTTAATTTATTCCTTAGTCTGTGACCGGATTTTGTGAGGTGAACAATAATAATAATAAAGACGATATAATTTTCTTATTTTTTACTCAAATACCATTAATCACATTTATTGCTAAGAAGCTTAATCACAAGTGCTGGAGCTTCAGCAATTTACGATTCTGCTTGTTTCTAGGTTCGGAGTGCAGGAGGGTTACTGACTTCTATCAGAGATAAAACTGCATCCTTTCTAAGCCTCTTAAATTTTTTGACTTGCCCGTGTGGAATGAATGATGGAAAATAAGGTAAAATACAGACAGTTTACATTTTTATTTAGCAAAATTATTCAGCATGTGTTGGTTTAGTTTTTGATATTGCCATAAGCAATAATGATATACTTATAATATAGATATATAATAATATCTCTCAACTGTATTTTTCTGTTTGTGTATATTTCATGAAATCAAGCCTGATAAATGGGCGCACAATAAGCGCACTAATTCGTATCACTAATTTATCAAATTTTTCATAAAATAATGGTTGGATTTTTAAAATCCACGAGTAACGTGGCTGCTGTAAAACTTTTAGTAAAAAAGCGTTACAAATTGTAACGGAAATCTGCTTGTGGCAGTGGTAGATTGAGCCCATAAGCGAGAGCGCCATTTGTCGTGGAGTTTGACTACGCATATCAACTTCCGCATCAGACTTTCCGTATATCAAGGAATGATGCAAAAACCCTAACCCTAACCCTAACCCTAACCTCCCCTAACACTAACTATAAGCCGACTCGCCTATCTTATATACGCGTGTCATTGTGCCAAATTAATCTATGGTGTGGGAGTTATAGATAGCCACTGACGTCACACTGACGTACACTGACGTCACGCGGATACTCTGTTTCATGGAAACATATGCCCACCATTTTATACGTCGGTATATATTCGATCAATTGACACAGACACGGACACAGACACACGCGCGCACGCACACACGCGTACGCATACACACACACGAGCGAGTGTAGGACAGTGCAGGCTTCTCCAGATGTTATGTATAGCGCCCTACACTAGCCGCCCTACATCAGCTATCGCACGGCAAAGAAGCCGCACGGCGAAGAAGCCGCACGGCGAAGAAGCCGCACGGCGAAGAAGCCGCACGGCGAAGAAGCCGCACGGCGAAGCGTGTGCGTGTGTGTGTGCGTGTGCTTGCGTGTGTATGTGTGCGTTCATGCGTGCGCTCGTCTAAGGAGACTCCGCGCGTCCCTCTCCAGGTTCTCGGTGTAGCAGGTGTGAGGTAGTCACCTTAGGTAGCCGTCTGGTCCCGTCAATATATAACACGAACACTGTATTACAAAAGCTACTCTTCGTGCGTTCTATTACTTTAACAGCCTAAACAAACAACTCTACGATACTAAACAGATGTTTAGTATGCGTAACTGTCGCGCCGCGTGTCTCGTAACCGAATACAAGTAACCTCGTACCTTAATACGCGGATCGCGAAGTAGCTCGGCGAAGTAAATGTGGTGGAAATATGGAGTAAGGAAGGAATAGGTGTAGGAGACTAAAGGAAGATCACGAGCTCGGAAAAACTGGACTATGCGGCTGAGAGGAAGAGGCCCGAGTGTTCCCTAGCTTGGAGTTTAGCATCCACAGATGCGGCGCTCGACTAATATGTGTCACTCGGATGATGAATGGCGAGTGACACCAATTAGTGTCACTCGGATGAGGCAGTACGTTATTTATGGTATTGCTTACGCCGTGCGGCTTCTTCGCCGTGCGGCTTCCACACGCACACGCACACGCACACGCACACGCACACGCACACGCACACGCACAGCACACGCACACGCACACGCACACGCACACGCACACGCACACGCACACGCACACGCACACGCACACGCACACACACACACACACAAGCACAGGCCCCGCACATGCACATGCAGTCGCACGCGCACACGTACACGTACCCACGCACACTTACACGTACACATATACATACACATAGACATACGCATAGACATACGCATACACGTACACTTACACGTACGCGTACGCGTACGCGTACACGTACACGTACACGTACACGTACGCGTACGCGTACACGTACACGTACACGTACACGTACACGTACCCGTACACGTACACGTACACGCACACGCACACGCACACGCACACGCACACGCACACGCACACGCACACGCACACGCACACACACACACACACAACCATCAATATCGCAGCA